>NW_020538040.1:133326347-133345363 GCF_003426905.1 Ctenocephalides felis
TTCCTCATAAGATCAGATTCACCACATGACATTAATCCTGATTTAAAGTACATTGCATTCGAGTGCAACAGCATTTTGATTATAGTCTGATGATGCTTTATATGCGTGATCGGGTGTTATGCAAACCAAGTCTTTTCAATAACATGACAAACTGCTTTATAAATAGTATTTTCATATTGCAGTACATCGAGTAACAATCTTATATTCTTTCCTTCTTCTCTATTTCTAAGGTCTTCAATAATAGGTTTAGTTAGAGTTACTTCAATAATAGAGTCAAGCGGCAAAAATGTTTCAAGATCTAGTTTTTTTCCATTTTCAAGGTTGATATGCAACTTTGAGCGGTAGAATTTGTATCTACGACTATTGAAAACAAATATCTCTTACAACTTTGGTTGCGGCAATATTAAATCTTGCATGTATCGGCTGGCAAAGATCCAAAATCGACCATTTATGTAATCCTTAAGTCTCGTTAAAACACTCTGCCTTCGATTTTCTTCAAAATAATCTTCACTGCATCGAGCTTCTTGCAGTCTGCACTTATTTTCTTTCAATTTCATTTAATAAGATATTTGACGTTCTTGCAGCCTTACGATTTGTTCACTTCTCTTGTTGTATTTCGGTTAATTCTAAATTCATCGATTGTATTTTCTTTATATTTTTCAGAATCCATTTTTACTATTTCAGCTTCAAACGCCACTTTTCGTTTTGTAAGATTTGCTTTTTCTATATCATCAATCTGTTTTGCTCGCATGTTAGCAATGCTGTTTTCTTATCGCTTTCCATTTTTGATATTATAATAATCTTGAAGCTGAGATTCCTCCAGACTATAATAGTAGTTAGGTGGATATTCAGAATCTGTGATTTCTGACAGAAATAGGTTATAATTTCTCTCGACATCTTGGATTGAATTTTCATACCCGTTCTTCTCCTCGACAGCTTTTGCTTTTGCCAGTTTTTTTTTTCTTTGATCTTTGTTTAGCGATATCAGCATACGTTTTCAAGTTTTTTTGTTCTATTTCACATAATTCTCTGTTAATCTGTTTCAATTCTCTGCGCAGAGTATCAGTACTTTCAAAAATGTTCTGCTTCGTACTTTCAATTGCGTCCACAAGTACTAAATGCTCTGTTAATTTGCATTCTAATTTGGCAATGCTTTCCTTCAAAACATACAATTCATAGACTTTTTATGTAGTTTGTCTATATTCAATTTCTTTCTGCAGCACAGTAAATTTGACAGCCTTCTTTTTTAGCGCATTGCAGTTCCGTATTTCACGTAAAATTTTATTCTGGTCTTTATTAATAGATGCTATCTCCATATATTTATTTATAAAATTAATAAATTAATCAATGTAAAAGTAAATTAATTTCCAAAAAAATGAAAAAAAAAAAATTAAATGTTGTGAGTGTAGTTTGCGACGGCGGCATCCAAGCGCAACGGTAAAATGAATATGCCGCCGGAGTGGCGACATCCGATTCGAAAGGGTTATAACTAGTGAAACTAGAACCCTCAAAGAAAATCTGCAATTTGATGAAAAATTTAAAAATTAGATCTGTTTGCTTACTCTTAAACTTATTGAGAAAGATGACAAACAAGGTTAACCCTTTCCACTCGCAAATTGCGAAATTTATATGTATTTTGTCGCGGAACGGCGGCATCCGAGTGGAAAGGGTTAATAATTCACTGATAATCGTATTTTTTTTATTTGATTGATTTGATTATTGTATCAATATGATAAAACACATGAAAAAAAATCATTTCAAATCTTTTTCCTTTTTAATTTCATGTTCTGCATATTGTAACAAAATATATGAAAACTTGTTCATTTTTATGCAAATGTGCATCCGCAAAATTAAACACTCTGAAGATGATACTAGCCATAATCCACATACAACTAATATAATATAATATTTCAGCATTTAGTATTATATGAGATATAAACAATATAAACTCAAAAATAACTAGTTGAAAGTGGCATTTTGCCTTAATGCAAGTTGCAAAAACTTCGCGATTGTGATGATTGACTTGAACCGAAATTGAGATTTAGATATTTAGATAAACTGTTTATTTCGAAAATCAAGTTTTTGCTTCCAATTAAATTTTAAAAATGCAATTTCCAATTGAATTTTCTCAAACACTTTTAAATTATCTGTAATTATATTAATTATATTAACACAGGCACGTGCTTGTATGTCCTAAAATTGACAAATTTTGACTATGATATTTTTTCAAACGTTGATGAATTTTTAATATTAATCTACTTATCGTAGGGCCGTATTATTTCAATATGTTCTATAAGACTGTTATTTATCGTGGAAAAAAAATTCATAAAAATCGGAATAATTTGTTTTTCGACAGTAAATTACATAAAATCGGCTCGGTTGATCTTTACCTAAAACTTCAGTATCATTCCCAACCAATATCTTTCGAACAATTTTTTATTTTTTTAAAGTGAACAAAAAAATTTTCACTTTTCTGCTATTCACAAAGAAACGGCTTGCCCGACTGGTCGCGCAAAACATAAGCTTCTCTTTCGGGAAGGTAAAAACTAAATAAATAAAATAAAACAAAAAATTTTAAAGTACATAAATCTGAAAATTTTATCTATTATATCTGGGAATCTAGAATAGAGACAGCTGTTCGACGATCTTAAATTTAGCATGAATTTTCATTTAGCTATTACGACCATTCCAGAATTTCCAGGCTTGGCCAGTATTAAATTCTACAAATATCTGTGAGCAATCCATCGACGATCGAATATATAACAACATATTATGTGAGGAAAAGCACATTTTCCGACCGTTCTCAAACCGAGAAGCCGGAGCGACTACCATCACAAGACAACTGGTTTCTTTGGTCAGCACTTCAAAACTCAAGATACGATGAACGATGATAAAGGTAGTTAGTTAATGTTAGTTTATAATTTTTTACGAAATTTAACGCTTCAATTTACTGAATCCATCACGTTGTATTATTGTTTTTAGTAGGGTTTTCGCAACAAGACAAAAAAGGACAGATTCTTAATTTCACAAACATATACCATAAATTTACCCTTTCGCTCCTAGAGTTTTTTTGCAGGAGTGACCATACTGTACGAGGCAGTATTCGGTACACAAAATTTTTCAATAATTATCTTCTAAAAATTACACATCCATAAATCTAAAAACCACAATAACTCAGAGTCTTGAAGCAAAATCTATTAAAGTTTATGGGCGACTTTCGTTCACAAGTCGTCAAGCAAATGTCTATAGACGACGCTCGTAGCAAAAGAGTTAATTATTCTTCACCAAATTTCCACAAACTTACAAGGAGGTATCAAGTCACGATCTTTATTGAACTTTGACAATATTGTAATTTTTTTCATAAACCTTTATAACTTGCTGAATCTATCATATTAAGGAGAGAGCCTGCTTTAGAGGCTTCAAAAATATTTTTTTTGAAGAATTTTTAGGAAAAGAAATAAATATTTAATTGAAACGAAACTTTCAGGTTTTATTGTTATATTATCAAAATTCTTCTAGATTTTTTTCATCAAACTATATAACATGATATGCCGGGTATAAGCATTTTGCCGATGTGCCACGAGCATGCAGGTGTCATTTGGCGGGAAAGATGCAAGTCACAATTTCCATCCGAAAAGAAAAAATCTATATATTTTCAATAGTATAGATTCTAGTTGAACCTAAAAAATCCAGAAAAAAATGAGAAATTCACCAATTTTTCGCAGCTTGAAAAAAATCATGTTTTTCGATACAAAATTTCACTTTAGATTGTTCAAAAAGTGTGTAATTATAACTTTTTTCAAGTTTTTTTTTTTAGGTTCAACTAGAATAAAATTTAATCTTGAATACAAAGAATTTTGTCTCGTTTCGATAGGACGTTTAGTTTTTTTTCCTATCTTTACTGCCAATTAGGAAGAATCGAAAAAAATCAAAACCGAAACAATTTGAATTTGCTTCTGAAATTTTAGGGATATACTCTTGGCTAGTCTTAGAAGACATTTTTGCAATAAAAAAATCGATTTTTTAAGCCCCTAAAGCAGGTTTTCCCCTTAAATTTATAATTCTAGTAATAATCAGCCAAAGTAATTTTGCAACATGACAAAAATTGTCTAATTCTTAACTCCACAAACATATACGATAAATTATTTTTTTCCAAATTTCCACCTGTTCTTCAAGGATGTCAATAAAGGTCAGTGACAATATCGACGACCATTATCTCAAAAAGAAGTAAAGTGTGGTATTGTGTAACGATACTATTCTAAAGTAGAGGGCAAAAGATGTGTAACTAGTTATCGCCTTAAACCAGGCGATGCCGCTATCTTGATATAAACGGCCACATTGCCAATTTTTTAACCAAAGTATTTTTGTTCTGGTTTTGAGCACTGTTATAGACCTTATAATATCATAGACCTCTTATTTATAACGTCTATGACCACTGTACGCGAGGATAATATTTATTTGTACGTTGTTTAATTGTTTTGTATAGATGCATTGTAATTTTCAAGTTGAATTAAAAAAAAAAAATTAGGTTTTATTAATCTGTAGAATTACTTACATGTGATTAGGGTAAAATAGTCCACATGAACCTTTGCACTGGCAAGGTGCAAACAATAAGAAAATAGTAAATAAAAAAGTAAAAGAAGTTAATAAATGCAATTTTACAAAAGATGAATTAAATTATTAATCATTCCAACTCTAATGATAGATTCTTTTGAAGAAATTCCATTCGAAGGTTGTATGAAGCGTGAAACAAAAATTGTATTTATATTATTTGTAACAATTGTGTTTAAAAAAACAATAGGTCTGATTATACTAAATTAAACAGAAATATCTAACAAAAACATTGTGATAGCAGTAAGAGTTGATAGAAATTTTAAGTTTAAAAACATATATTTAGGTCATAATTTTTAATCTTGTGGTTCAATCTAAAAGTTAAAATGCGTCGCATTGATTAAATAATTTAGATATTATTATGAAAAACTTCTTTAAATTAAAAATAAAAGAATAGACCTTTTGTCGATGTCTTTTCTATCCGGCATATGGGGCGAAAAGAACCAAATGATGAATTTTGGAGAAATATAAAAAAAATTATATTCTGGGAAGAATGATGGAAATTAGTTGAAAATTTTACTGAACATAGTTCGTTAATTGTTTGTGTTATAAGTGCTTTTTGTTATGATATAGTTGGTTTGGGTTTCACTTTAAAAGTCAAAATAGACCTTTGTTAAGGTGACCATACGTCTTGGATATCCACCTTGTGTCCCGGATTTTTCTAAAAACTAGATTTGTTCCGGATTTAGATCTTTTGCCCCGGATTGACTTGTCTCGGGATTTATTTTAAAGGTGTTTAAATATTATGTCAAAATAAAATTTTGACAAAAACATCATAATAAAATTACAACAACCCATCAAATATTTAAAAATTATGTGCACAACGAGTATGAAACAATAATGCGTTATGAATGAAAAAATTGCCGAATGAAAAATTCCAACGGCAGGTTAAAATAGCCTCTCACATAAATAAATTCGATCTGTCATTTTCAATTTTACGAAAATTAGCAAAAACTACTATAAAACAAAACGACTGCCTAGCTAATTTGTGAGTGCTAATTTTTCAAAGTTAATTTTATGGGCAAAATTTAACAGAATTTCATACATGGCTTAGAAACAAAAAAAGATCGAAAAATATAAAGATATAAAATTTATAACATTTAATCGAATAATAAAAATCTTATTTAAATTCATAAGTTAATACATTCCAAAAAAACGGATTTTTATAGTTTCCTTAAATAGTATTCGATATTTTAAGTCCAATTTAAGTTATTTAGCAAAAAAGCTGCAGAAAAAAATTGAAACATGCTTCTTAAAATAATTTTAATAGATTTATACATTTCAAGTCCCAATTTGACTTCCTCAGTGAACAAAACGCACAAGTTATTAAGACACAAATATAAATAAAAAACGAAATTAATAAATACGCAATACTTCACTAGTGGAAAAATGATAAATAATATATATATTATTTAATAAAAAAAATATTAAATAAAAATAATAATTTCGACTATCATTCCACGAAGGATTGTGCCAAAAATTGTTACTTCGATCACGTTGCACTTAATTGTTTTATCATAAACGTTTAAAATTTTATACATTCTATATTTTGAACAAATCGATTTGCTGAATAAACTAAATTACATTATTACTTCGAATAATAATCAGCCGATAAATTTTGCAACTGGACAGCAAATGCCTAATTCTTAATACCATCATATATCATCAATTAATTATCGTTTTTCTAAATTCCCTAGATCTGCAAGGAGGCATCAAGTCGAGATCTTCACTTCATTTCGATCATGTGGTAGATTCGAAGCCAACTCACAGCGAACTCAAAGTTTCTAGAGATTTTCTGAAAAGACTTTGTCAATTGGGAACCGACGAGATTCAACGAGAATATACGGATGCATTCAATGGATTTATTCAATCAGCAAAATCACTCTCGCATACTGCTTTGTCTCAAGTCCTAGCAAGGGCTGACAGCATATGCCCAACTGGAAGGTATGTAATATTATATACATAAACACACACACACACGAACAGATATATATATATATATATATATATATATATATATATATATATACGAGAATAAATCAAAGGCATCACATTAAATGAAAAGAAAAAGCTTCCTTGAGAATGTTTATTCTTCCATACGTTTCGACAAATGATGTTATGTCATCTATCAGGGGTTATTGAACTTTGGAGAATATCACTATTATATGTCAACTTCAAACATAGTTAAAACTAACATGTACCAATGAATTTGTTTGTAATTGCAGATGCAATGAATTGTAGAAATCAAACGTTATTTGTGATATCTCCTTATTAAAATCCATAATGACATAAGATTATGTAGAAACGAGTATTACAACCGAGTAGAGACCGAGAGTACGTATTACAAGAGCGTAGCTTAAATGTCCGATGGTAAAAAGATACATCATCATTATCTCAAAACCAAAGTATAATTTTTTGTTAAATATACTAGTGTAACGTAGAAGGCAAAAGATATAGAACAAACCACCATCTTAATTTTTTTTTTAATTCTTTCAACTTGTTATCAGGATATAAATGTTAATGTATCAATATTTATACCAAAACTATTTTTTCGTTAGTAGTTTTTTTGGTTTTGAGCTCATGTATTTAGTTTATAATACCTGAATGTAATTTTTAAATGTTTTGTAAGATGAATTGTTATTTTCAACCCTTTATTGGCCAAATTTTTGTTTTAAATCCAAAAAAATTAGGGGTACAGTAAATTGGTTTATTAAGCCTATACAGTTAACCCCCGTACAACAAGGTAGTTACGTTCCAGAAAACTAGCGTATTATGCAAATCCGTGTTAAACAAGCTACATATCATGATTTTATAATAAATATTGTTACATTTATTATATTTTTTAGAATTGACCCGTGCATTATTTTTTGCAAAAAAATTATATTTGCGATTACTTGCTTTTAGCAAACTGATATTTATATATTTAACACATGTAAAGTAATTTTTATTAAACTTCTATGCTAATTTTATTTAAAAAATTGCTTAAGAATTATTCAATATATTGTTCGAATAATCCTAGATTTTTTTTCGATAGAACCTTATCTTTTGCACTAGTTTCATCACATTTATTGAGCTATTGTGCGATTTTAGTAATTTCAGATTAAATAAAGTTTGCTTATCATAAGTTTGCTTATCTATAGGTTTTACTATTTCTTTTTTTATTAAAACTTTCCTCAATTCTTAAATTGTGTTATGCGAACCCGAAAATACCGTGTTATGAGGGGGATGGTCTCAATTCTTAAGCCGTTTTGGAGCGAATCCGTGTTATAGAAGTACCGTGTTATGCGGGGGTTATCTGTATATATATATATATATATATATATATATATATATATATAAATACAATAAAACAGTTGTTTAAAGAATTTTATTGTAGTATGTCAACTATGTGACCCTCAAGTCACAGCGGTATATAATGTTCGCACTTTTGTGTATGAAAAATTAAGCACGAAATTATACAAAACTGGTTGCAACACATGAACGAACATTGCATCATTTAGAGCATTTAAATTTCGAAAAAAATTGGGCAATGTGTCTAATATCTTTTCGTACATCTTCTACAGTCTACAGGTAGCGTAAATAGTTATTTATTAACAATCGCAAAATTTTATTTTGCAATTTTTTATATTAATCAATTGAAGTTAATGCCCCTTTTCCTTTTCCTCTCTATCAAAAATATTTCTTCTTCGTTGAGGATCTACTACCTCACCGGACACAAAATCTAATACGGAATCATCGAATTTATTACCGCTAATGCGTCTAGATATAATTCTTTTGTTTTATATGTGATTTTGAATTCATATGTTGGGTATCTAACGTATAAATCTGGTAACAAAAGAAAGCAGAAGTTTTATTATAAATGAACCGAAATCTATCACGATAGGCCATTATGACCTATAAGTCAGAGTAACCTCAAAGTTACAAAAGTGTATCATAAAAAACAACAACAAACTGAAAACTGAAATTCGAACAAATAAGTCGATTATAACATATGATCATGGAGCTATTATGTGCACTATTTTTAGTTGCATAATTACTATCAAATGATATCGCTAAGAACTGATTGATTCGCTAATTCGTACTGCGGTCAGTTTGCACAGCATTTACTTAGTTATTTCAGGTTGAAGACGTCATAAATATTGATATTGACAAGATTATAAAATTAAGATTCATGCGTTATCTCGCGAAAAAAGTCATGAGTATTAAAAAAATTATCGAAAAATTGGAATGTCACCTGAAAGTTATACAAGCCCATGGAGTGATAAGTTAGATTCAACAGTTTTTTCAAATAACATCTATGAAAGCATACATATAAAAGGACCAACTAAACCTTTACATTGGCAAAGATTACACATCTTTTACGCTCTAGCTTAAAATGCCATCGTTAAAAAGTTCTATACTTTTCATATTAATGGTGGTGGACCTTTTTACCTGCGCACCTTTAAACCCAGTTTTACCCTGTGTATGATTATATATAATGTAATATATTCAAATAAAGAAATTATATAATAAAATGCTGAAAATATAATACATACTTCATTTTAAAAAACAAATATGTTTATTATTTCTTGTAAGTAAGTAATTGCATTTTATACAAACCCTCAACGTAAAATCTAAAACTGTTTAAATGCTGGGTTTTCATCACGATAATTACATTAGGTCTTTTCTCGTTGACATGTACAATTTGATTAAAAGTGTTGTAATACAAAAACTGTTTTTGTACATATACTTTTTTACATACTTAGCTAAATGATGAGACATATATGGTTCTCAAAACTTTATATATATATATATATATATATATATATATATATGTGTGTGTGTGTGTGTGTGTGTGTGTGTGATTTGCCATTTGTGATAATAAAAAATATATATTATACCACTGTGCACATACTCATACCATGGAGTAATAATATTTTCATCTGTTAATTACGATACAAAATTGTAAGTGTTTTTCGATTTTTATTGATTTTCTAAGAAATTTCATACATATTATTTATTTATTTTTAATTTTTATTATTAGTTACTTATATTGACAGCTACTGAATGAAGGCTAAAATACTAGCCGAAACGTATGGATTTTGAATACATTTCCAAAAACTCTCATACTATTTTTTATTGATGTAACACGCCCAATAACAAAATACTTAATTTTTTTTCAGCTCACATATGTTAGAAGCCTTGCCCTATATTGGAAGTATAGCATCAGTACAGCTTATGAGAGATCAAATCTTGGCGAAAAATAGAATTACACAGGAAAAAGCACGCAGTTGGATGTGGTCATTCGCATTTACACAAAGGTGACACCAAAATAAAAATTTATTAAGAATAGCATACAGAATATTCAATGAGGATACAATTTTTCTATGATATCGCCACAGACGATTTATATTTGTTTCTAGTCTAGTCATCTAGTTCTTATTGGTAAACAATACAACTCATCACTTATGTTTTTCTCATACAAACTATTGAATTTGCATTTATACACTTGCAATTTCATTAATTGCACTGTATAAGTATTATTTGTATCTTCTTCGATAGTCCTCATCGATATGTTTTGAATATCACAAAAACTTCGAAGAAATGATATTAATATACTCTTAATAAACCTCTTAAGATCAGCTGATATCACTAGCAACTGATCCATTATCGATTATCCATGTTGTCTTTCAGCAAACTACCCCAGACAATAGACATTCAACATAGAAATAATTCGCATAGAGCTAAAAATTAAACTAGCTGTAAGTGGAATTCTGTCTTAAGGCAATTAAGGCATCGTGCCTTAAGGCAAATTGCTGGAACTTCCCGCACCAAAAATTATTATTTTTTTAAAAACGATTAACATTTTTGAAAAAAAAAAATACTTTGAAAAAATAAGATTTTTGAGAAACTATAAATTGGACAAAAAATTACTTTTTTTTGAAAAAATTTTTTTTTTAAAAAAAAAATTTTTTTAATTTTTTTTTTTTTGCTTTTTTTTTTTTTTTTGAAGAATTTTTTTTTTATTTTGACATGTTGTGGAAGATCTGAACTTTCTTTTCAAAGCAATCGTACTGCTTTAACTGCATAGGGACAAAATATAAGCGCGTAAGCGCCGCGTCGCTGTCTAACGCATAAGCATTGGTACGGAACCCATAGGAATGTTAACAAATTGTATACTTATTGTTAAAATCTCTATAAAATATCTGATAATTTGATGAGCATATGTCTAATGATCATTTTTGACCGCCAAATGGCTCATTTTTTTACTTTTTCCTCCATATCTCCGAAACCGCTAGACCTACCTTCATGAAAATTGTATCGATTCTTCATTTTGTCAATACAAGTGAAATGTTTTTTGAATTATTCAAATCGGACGCTCCGTTCTCTCAAAAACTGAGTTACCGTTTTCGGCACTTTTTGCCCCGTATCTTCGGAACGGCTAGACCTGCCTTCGCCAAAAACTAATCAGCACGTCTCCTTATCAATACGAATCGAATGTTCTTTGAATTATTCAAATCGGTTGACCCGTGTTCCCGAAATCGTCGACGAAAATTTGTATCCGCACATACATACACACACGTACATACATACATACATACACACACACACACACACACACACACATACACACACACACACCCACAGGGCTGAGGAGAAACTGCTACCGGGCGCGTCTCCACGTGTGGATTGGAGAAAGCCCTCCCTGTTCTTGGCTCGCAAAGCCTGCTTAGCGGTTAAGAACATAGGGTAGGAGTGAAATAAAATAGCTCCCGTGTACAAAACTCCCCTACATGTAGGTAGGGTTGGTCACTCCACCTGACCATGCAAAGCGGAAGAATGTCTAATGAATATGGAGAATAATAAAGTAGAATCGTTTACAGTACAGAGGAGGGATACCTCAGTACCGGCGGCCGAGGGTTTGCGAACGGGCCCGAAGTCGTCGTCATCATGCGACCGTTTGGACAGCGTAGTGGACCCCATGGCTTCGCTGTCAAGAAATGCTACTGGGAGTATAAAAAAGAGCGTGGAAAATCAAAGGATGGAGGCACTGAAACGCCTCGAAACACTTCTTACTGACCTCCACAAGATGATTAAGTCGAAATCCAACATTCACATGGAGATTAAGACAAAAACGAGTAGTGTTGCAACTGCCATGACACGTTTTCTCGACCTCGATAATCGATGGTTGGAGAACCTACGGCATCCCTCACCAAAAAGAAATAGCCAAACTGTTGTGGCAATTGAAGAAGCGAGAGACACCGGAGCTGAAGCCGACGATGAATCGGTCGCTGAAGAAGTAAAAAAGAAGATCTTGAGCACTGGAAAGAGAAAGGACCGGAACTCTCCAGACCCGACGTATGGTCAGGTCGTAAAAAGAAAGACCTAAAATCAAGTCCACCGAAAATCGTGGCAGAACAGAAAGCCAAACAAAAGGAGGTGACTGATTGGCATAAGGTTCAATCAAAAAAAGAAAAAAGAAGGCTAGCCAAAGAGCAGCTTGCAAAGCAGCAGCCAAAAGAGCGCCGGCCGGAACCTAAGAGGAAGAAAACGCGGAAATTTCTCAAACCAGACGTAGTCCTAATTCGACCAGCAGAAAAGGCAAAGTATGCCGAGATACTGCGTCGACTAAAACAGGACATTCCTGACGAGCAAGTCCAAACGACGGTAGATAAGATTAACAAGACCAGGACCGGAGACATGTTGCTTACAATCTCGAGAAAGTGTGCAGATAAAGGCCAAGCACTGCAACAGGCAATCGCGAGTATTCTTAAAGATGACGCCAAAGTGTTTTGCAAAGGGCCACAAGAAATAATCGAAATCAGAGACATTGATGACGATACAACTAAGGCCGACATTCAGACTGCTCTAAAAAATGCACTTGGAGAAGCCAGTGAAACACCGGCGGAGGCAATCAAGTTACGTAAAGCCTACAGAGGCACCCAGGTGGCTACAGTAACGTTACCAGCAGCCACGGCGCTGAAATTGCTTGAAGGAAACAGCAAAATCCGAATTGGCTGGGTAAACTGCCGTATAAAAACAACCAATAGGCCAACCAAGTGTTACAAATGTTGGCTTTTCGGGCATCACGGATTCCAGTGCAGAAGTAAAGTGATCCGTTCCAACCTTTGCATTAGGTGCGGACAAGAAGGACACAAGATCGCCAGTTGTCCAAATCCAGCAAAATGTGCACTATGCGCTGAACACCGAAGCGCAGAGGATGCTGCCCACCATGCAGGAACCTACAGATGTCCTGTATATAAAGAGGCACTCGAGAAGGCATCAATTAAAAAAGCATGAAGATATTGCAGCTAAATTTAAATCATTGTGAAGCTGCACATGATCTGCTTATGCAGACAGTACGAGAGCTGAAGCTTGATCTTGTGCTCCTAGCAGAGCCATACAAGCATCTAACTGGCGAACTATGGGAAGCGGACACAACCACTAAAGCTGTTATTTGGTCCAGTAACAAGCTTACCTTCCAGGGCACAATTACCAAACGCAGTGTCGGATTTGTATCAGCAACAATAGATGGCATCCGCTTCTACAGCTGTTATGCACCACCTAGCTTCTCCTTTGTGGAATTCACTGACTTTTTGGACCGACTGACCGAGGACGCTAAGCAACATCATCCAGTTGCGATAGCCGGAGACTTCAACTCCTGGGCAGTTGACTGGGGCAGCAAGTACACAAACGCACGAGGAAAAGCAATACTAGAAGCTTTTAGTAAACTAGATGTTGTCCTGCTCAATAATGGCGATACGCCGACCTACACCAAAGGCGAAGCAAGCTCGATTATAGACCTCACCTTCGTCAGCACTAGTCTCGTCAGAGGTAACTGTAACTGGAGGGTGATGGATATGTACACAGCCAGCGATCACAATGCAATACTTTGGGAAATATCGTCCAAACAGAATCTTGAAAGACCTATCAAGCAAGTTAACAGCGCTGGTTGGAAAACAAAATCTTTTGACCGAGATGCATTGCTAATAGCCCTTGACGTTAACCCGATCAACACTGGATGCGCGGAAGAAAGAACCAAAACCCTGATAAAAAGAATGACCCAGGCCTGTGATGCCAGTATGCCCCGAAAGGGTGGCATAAATTTAAGACCTGCCGTCTATTGGTGGAATGATAATATCAGCGCTCTTCGTAAAGAATGCCACAGAAAGAGAAGGATATCACAGCGTGGATATAAGCGACCTAACAGCGAGGAACTAATTGCAGAGTACAAAAAATCTCGTCGAGAATTGAATAGGGCCATCAAAGAAAGTAAACAAAGATGCTGGAAAGATCTCATTTGTGAGGTGGACAAAGACGTTTGGGGTAGACCTTATAAGGTGGTCATGAAACTGCTGAAAAAGCAGCAAGTGCAGTCGCCAACGTGTCCTCATTTTCTTCGGAAAGTTGTAACTGCGTTGTTTCCACAGCAGCGTAGTTTCAGCTACCAGTTGGCATTAAGTACTCTGGATGGCATCCCACCAGTAACTGAAGATGAGTTAATGGAGGCATGTAACCGCATTGGAAATAATAAAGCGCCAGGATTGGATGGTATTCCTAACATTGCACTAAAAACCATCATTAAGGCAGCGCCATCGCTATTTCTAGACGTTTACAACACATGCCTGAAAGAAGGGACTTTTCCCAGAAAGTGGAAGCAACAGCGGCTTGTACTTCTTCCTAAGAAAAATAAGCCGCCAGAAGAGCCTTCATCTTACCGTCCACTCTGCATGTTAGATACGGCTGGTAAGATATTGGAACGAATAATTCATCAAAGAATTGAGGCAGTCGTTGACCCACTTCTGGCGGACAACCAGTATGGATTCCGGAAAGGACGATCAACCCTGGACGCAATACAGCTAGTTGTCGATACTGCCAAAAAAGCGATCGAAGGAACAAGATGGAAGGGAGGTACAAAAGAGTACTGCCTTGTGGCCACACTAGACATCAGGAACGCTTTCAACTGCGCAAATTGGGACTGCATAATGCAAGCTCTTGTAGAAAAGAATGTACCGGGCTACATATGTAGAATAGTGGCAAGCTATTTTACGAATAGGGTCCTGAAGTATGACACGATGAACGGCCCAAAAGAATATAATATCACCGGAGGTGTTCCTCAAGGCTCAGTTCTTGGACCACTTCTGTGGAATGTTATGTATGACGGGCTTTTGAGATTAAAGATCCCAAGACGCGCCAAACTAGTGGCATACGCGGACGACGTAGCCGTAGTGATTGTTGCGAAACATGTAGACGAAATACGTCATATTTTCGACATTACCTTCGAGAAAGTAAACCGGTGGATGGATACTGTTAGTCTTCAACTAGCTACACAAAAGACGGAAGCAGTACTCATCACCAGCAGAAAAACTATAGAGACTATTAGACTGAAAGTCGGGGAACAAGAGATCATATCACAACCTTACATCCAATACTTGGGAGTGATGCTTGACGCCCGACTGAATTTCAAGCAACATGTGAAACGAGTAAGTGACAAAGCATCTGTAGTGAGAACTTGTCTTGCACGATTGATGCCTAACATCGGCGGACCAAAACAGAGCAGAAGACTCACACTTTCATTAGTGGTTGCGTCAGTGCTCACTTATGGAATACCTATTTGGGCAGACGCATTAGAGGTCCAAGAATCATGGAGGAAAGCTGGCCCCGTTTACCGCTTGAGTGCGTTACGAATAGTATGCGGCTTCCGCACAATATCTGAGGAAGCGGTATGTGTCATTGCCGGGACTCTGCCTCTTAGAGTCTTAGCTGAGGAAAGAAAAAATCTTTACCAACGCAAGAGGTCAACGACACTAAGCGATGATGATCTGAGAACCCAAGAACGTAAAAACAGCATAAGACGATGGCAATTACAGTGGGACGCCGCCGAAAAGGGTAGATGGACGCACCGTCTTATACCTAATATCAACGTTTGGCTGAACAGGAGACATGGAGAAGTCAATTATTATTTAACGCAGATGCTGTCTGGACACGGTTGCTTTCGGGCTTATCTCCACCGATTTAAGCACGATGATTCTCCTGAATGTCCAGCTTGCCAAGGATTTAATGAAGATGCGGAACATGTTTTCTTTGTGTGTCCGCGCTTCAGTGCACAGCGGAATAAACTGGAAAGAATCTTAAAGCAAAGGATTCAACCAGAAACATTGATTGAATCAATGCTTTTATCAGAAGATGCTTGGAACGCCAGTAGTTCGTATGTTACAGAAGTCATCATAACACTACGTTTCATTGAGAGAAAAAGAGCGAATGAAAGATGTATGACATCTTAGCTACAATTAGAAAAAGCTGTTGCTAGATCCTTCCCCGCGAAGTAATGCCTAACGGCGGTTTCCGTGGGGGTTACAAGGCCTGGGGAAAGCGGAGGTTTTAGTCGGTATTAACATCGTTGAGTCCGACATATCCAGACAATTCCACGTCTGTTGAATACGTAAATGTATTTCCTTCGCTATACAAAAAAAAAAAAAAAAAACACACACACACACACACACACACACACATACATCCATTTTTTCTAAGGTATGCCAAAATGTTCAGAAACCTCTGAAACGTAAAGATATATAAAAATTTTCATTTTCGATTTTTTTGCGATTACTATAACTTGCCCTACGGGAAGTTAATTAGTCATTACATGTATAATGTCAAAAGTTTCTATTAATCCGACATCTGCGTTTTTTACCTTTCTTTAAAAAAACCTGATGTAGTATCGCAACCAGTCGTAGGTAAAAATAAAATATGAGATTGTCATTTTGAAGAAGCAGCCTAACTTTTTGATGTTTATATTCTTGTGAGTGCTTGAGCTTTCCCAGGTTTTAAAAATTGAATAATTTTATTAACTGGAGACCACGCATTTTGTCATATTTTGTATTTCCATTGTTCTATTGCTGTTTCAATTACTAGGAGATGAGCATCATTATCAGCTTGTGTGATTGAAATATCAGCAACTGTAAACTCTGTTTTATTAGTCCATACTAATTTTACAAATTTTATATATTTATACTTGTCTATAAGGTCAATTTTATTGGAGCACCGTACGTTACAAGAAGAAAACGAATACAATTTTTACGTTATCATGTGGAGACGAGTCAGTCTTTGCAAATACTTCTGCGCAATCAATTTAATCATTGCATTTTTCGAACATTTTGAATACTCGTTTTACCTTTCTTAAAAAACAGCTGATGTAGTATCGCAACCGGTTATTGCATGTAAAAATAAAATATGAGTTTCGCATTTTGGAAATGCAGTCAAACTTTATGATGAATATATTCTGGTAAGTTCTTGAGCTTTCCCAGGTTTTAAAAATTGACTATTTTTACCAACTGAAGTCCGTGCCTTTAGTAGTATCAACAAATCAACATATTCACCAACGATGATAGTCATATTTTGTATTTTGCATTGTTCTATTGCTGTTTCAATTATTAGGACATGAGCATCATTATCAGCTTGTGTCATTGAAATATTAGCAGCTGTAAACTCTGTTTTATTAGCCCATGCGAATTTTACAAATTATATATTTATACTTGTCTATAAGGTCAATTTTTTGGAGCACCACACGTTTCAATAAGAAAACCAGTACCATTTTTGCATGGAAACGGGTCAGTCTTTGCAAATACTTCTGCGAAATTAATTAAATCTTTGCATTTTTCGAATATTTTAAATACTGCTGCTTTACCTTTCTTTAAAAAGCTGATGTAGTATAGCAACCAGTCATGGGTAAAAATAAAATATGAGTTTGGCATTTTGGAAATGCAGTCAAACTTTATGATGAATATATTCTGGTAAGTGCTTGAGCTTTTCCAGACTTAAAAAATAAATAATTTTATCAACTGGAGTCTGCGCATTTAGTAGTATCAACAAATCAACATATTCAATAAGATGATAGTCATATTTTGTATTTTCTATTGTTCTATTGCTGTTTCAATTATTAGGACATGAGCATCATTATCAGCTTGTGTAATTGAAATATCAGCAGATGTAAACTCTTTTTTTTAAGTCCATGCCAACGTTACAAATTTTATATATTTATACTTGTCTATAAGGTCAATTTTATTGGAGCACCACACGTTTCAATAAGAAAACCAATACAATTTTTTGCATGGAAACGGGTTAGTCTTTGCAAATACTTCTGCGCAATTAATTAAATCTTTGCATTTTTCGAATATTTTAAATACTGCTGCTTTACCTTTCTTTAAAAAAGCTGATGTAGTATAGCAACCAGTCATGGGTAAAAATAAAATATGAGTTTGGCATTTTGGAAATGCAGTCAAACTTTATGATGAATATATTCTGGTAAGTGCTTGAGCTTTTCCAGACTTAAAAAATAAATATTTTATCAACTGGAGTCTGCGCATTTAGTAGTATCAACAAATCAACATATTCAATAAGATGATAGTCATATTTTGTATTTTCTATTGTTCTATTGCTGTTTCAATTACAAGGGCATCAGCATAATTAACAGCTCGTTTGATTAAGATACCAACTCAACGAAGTTGTTCTGCTGCTTGCTTAAATATATTTCTTTTAGTATTGGATATTTTTTATTTCATTTAGTATTTAATATTTATTATATCATTTAGTATTTTAATATTTTGCATTTAGTGGTATCAACAAGTTAATATCTACACCAACAATAATAGTCAAATTTTGTCTTTTCCATTGTTCTATTGCTGTTTCAATTGACATCAGCTTCATTATCAGCTTGTGTGATTGAAATATCAGTAGCAGTAAACTCTTTTTTATTAGTCCATGTCAATTTTACAAATTTTACATATCTAATGATCAGCTTGTTTGATTGAAATAGCAGCTGTAAACTATTCACTTTCATGAATCGATCAAAAATGATATCCACAGAAGATGTTTTTGCAGCTCGTCGAAGTTGTTCTGCTGCTTTTATTTTTTGTAATCAATATAACAATCAAATACGATTGTAGTTTTATCACCAAGATGTCGTTGAATATATTGAAAATATTTTCAAAATTAACATAAAATATTTCATCTCGATCCCATAGCACACGTTGTAGTAGATACCCTCCGTCGATGATGCAGATATCATTACCTTTATCAATTTCAATGTTTAATGATTCAAACAAATTATACAGAGCTGATTTCATATTTTTACATATGCCCATTGTATTGAAGAGTGATAAGGTTCAAAGTAATTCATATTCGAAAAACTTCTCAAGTTCATCTTCAAACGTCTAGTCATGCTCATGGGTGAAAATACTAATGCAGGATCTACAGGTATCTTTTCATTGTGTACTTTGTGTACTTATGACGTTAATCATCCTTAAAAGGAAGTGCTATATCAGCGCGTTTTAATTAATATCTTATTATATGTCTGCCTAGTCATATTGTATATAAAAGCAAGTCTCACTTCACCGAGCATTATAAATCATATCGTGTAGATCAGCGTT
>NW_020538040.1:133346363-133536415 GCF_003426905.1 Ctenocephalides felis
TAGTTTGGTATAAATATTGATACATTAACATTTATATCCTGATAACAAGTTGAAAGAATTAAAAAAAAAATTAAGATGGTGGTTGTTCTATATCTTTGCCTTCTACGTACACTAGTATATTTAACAAAAAATTATACTTTGGTTTTGAGATAATGATGATGTATCTTTTTACCATCGGACATTTAAGCTACGCTCTTGTAATACGTACTCTCGGTCTCTACTCGGTTGTAATACTCGTTTCTACATAATCTTATGTCATTATGGATTTTAATAAGGAGATATCACAAATAACGTTTGATTCTACAATTCATTGCATCTGCAATTACAAACAAATTCATTGGTACATGTTAGTTTTAACTATGTTTGAAGTTGACATATAATAGTGATATTCTCCAAAGTTCAATAACCCTGATAGATGACATAACATCATTTGTCGAAACGTATGGAAGAATAAACATTCTCAAGGAAGCTTTTTCTTTTCATTTAATGTGATGCCTTTGATTTATTCTCGTATATATATATATATATATATATATATATATATATATATATATATCTGTTCGTGTGTGTGTGTGTGTTTATGTATATAATATTACATACCTTCCAGTTGGGCATATGCTGTCAGCCTTGCTAGGACTTGAGACAAAGCAGTATGCGAGAGTGATTTTGCTGATTGAATAAATCCATTGAATGCATCCGTATATTCTCGTTGAATCTCGTCGGTTCCCAATTGACAAAGTCTTTTCAGAAAATCTCTAGAAACTTTGAGTTCGCTGTGAGTTGGCTTCGAATCTACCACATGATCGAAATGAAGTGAAGATCTCGACTTGATGCCTCCTTGCAGATCTAGGGAATTTAGAAAAACGATAATTAATTGATGATATATGATGGTATTAAGATTAGGCATTTGCTGTCCAGTTGCAAAATTTATCGGCTGATTATTATTCGAAGTAATAATGTAATTTAGTTTATTCAGCAAATCGATTTGTTCAAAATATAGAATGTATAAAATTTAAACGTTTATGATAAAACAATTAAGTGCAACGTGATCGAAGTAACAATTTTTGGCACAATCCTTCGTGGAATGATAGTCGAAATTATTATTTTTATTTAATATTTTTTTATTAAATAATATATATATTATTATCATTTTTCCACTAGTGAAGTATTGCGTATTTATTAATTTCGTTTTTTATTTATATTTGTGTCTTAATAACTTGTGCGTTTTGTTCACTGAGGAAGTCAAATTGGGACTTGAAATGTATAAATCTATTAAAATTATTTTAAGAAGCATGTTTCAATTTTTTTCTGCAGCTTTTTTGCTAAATAACTTAAATTGGACTTAAAATATCGAATACTATTTAAGGAAACTATAAAAATCCCGTTTTTTTGGAATGTATTAACTTATGAATTTAAATAAGATTTTATTATTCGATTAAATGTTATAAATTTTATATCTTTATATTTTCGATCTTTTTTTTGTTTCTAAGCCATGTATGAAATTCTGTTAAATTTTGCCCATAAAATTAACTTTGAAAAATTAGCACTCACAAATTAGCTAGGCAGTCGTTTTGTTTTATAGTAGTTTTTGCTAATTTTCGTAAAATTGAAAATGACAGATCGAATTTATTTATGTGAGAGGCTATTTTAACCTGCCGTTGGAATTTTTCATTCGGCAATTTTTTCATTCATAACGCATTATTGTTTCATACTCGTTGTGCACATAATTTTTAAATATTTGATGGTTGTTGTAATTTTATTATGATGTTTTTGTCAAAATTTTATTTTGACATAATATTTAAACACCTTTAAAATAAATCCCGAGACAAGTCAATCCGGGGCAAAAGATCTAAATCCGGAACAAATCTAGTTTTTAGAAAAATCCGGGACACAAGGTGGATATCCAAGACGTATGGTCACCTTAACAAAGGTCTATTTTGACTTTTAAAGTGAAACCCAAACCAACTATATCATAACAAAAAGCACTTATAACACAAACAATTAACGAACTATGTTCAGTAAAATTTTCAACTAATTTCCATCATTCTTCCCAGAATATAATTTTTTTTATATTTCTCCAAAATTCATCATTTGGTTCTTTTCGCCCCATATGCCGGATAGAAAAGACATCGACAAAAGGTCTATTCTTTTATTTTTAATTTAAAGAAGTTTTCATAATAATATCTAAATTATTTAATCAATGCGACGCATTTTAACTTTTAGATTGAACCACAAGATTAAAAATTATGACCTAAATATATGTTTTTAAACTTAAAATTTCTATCAACTCTTACTGCTATCACAATGTTTTTGTTAGATATTTCTGTTTAATTTAGTATAATCAGACCTATTGTTTTTTTAAACACAATTGTTACAAATAATATAAATACAATTTTTGTTTCACGCTTCATACAACCTTCGAATGGAATTTCTTCAAAAGAATCTATCATTAGAGTTGGAATGATTAATAATTTAATTCATCTTTTGTAAAATTGCATTTATTAACTTCTTTTACTTTTTTATTTACTATTTTCTTATTGTTTGCACCTTGCCAGTGCAAAGGTTCATGTGGACTATTTTACCCTAATCACATGTAAGTAATTCTACAGATTAATAAAACCTAATTTTTTTTTTTTAATTCAACTTGAAAATTACAATGCATCTATACAAAACAATTAAACAACGTACAAATAAATATTATCCTCGCGTACAGTGGTCATAGACGTTATAAATAAGAGGTCTATGATATTATAAGGTCTATAACAGTGCTCAAAACCAGAACAAAAATACTTTGGTTAAAAAATTGGCAATGTGGCCGTTTATATCAAGATAGCGGCATCGCCTGGTTTAAGGCGATAACTAGTTACACATCTTTTGCCCTCTACTTTAGAATAGTATCGTTACACAATACCACACTTTACTTCTTTTTGAGATAATGGTCGTCGATATTGTCACTGACCTTTATTGACATCCTTGAAGAACAGGTGGAAATTTGGAAAAAAATAATTTATCGTATATGTTTGTGGAGTTAAGAATTAGACAATTTTTGTCATGTTGCAAAATTACTTTGGCTGATTATTACTAGAATTATAAATTTAAGGGGAAAACCTGCTTTAGGGGCTTAAAAAATCGATTTTTTTATTGCAAAAATGTCTTCTAAGACTAGCCAAGAGTATATCCCTAAAATTTCAGAAGCAAATTCAAATTGTTTCGGTTTTGATTTTTTTCGATTCTTCCTAATTGGCAGTAAAGATAGGAAAAAAAACTAAACGTCCTATCGAAACGAGACAAAATTCTTTGTATTCAAGATTAAATTTTATTCTAGTTGAACCTAAAAAAAAAACTTGAAAAAGTTATAATTACACACTTTTTGAACAATCTAAAGTGAAATTTTGTATCGAAAAACATGATTTTTTTCAAGCTGCGAAAAATTGGTGAATTTCTCATTTTTTTCTGGATTTTTTAGGTTCAACTAGAATCTATACTATTGAAAATATATAGATTTTTTCTTTTCGGATGGAAATTGTGACTTGCATCTTTCCCGCCAAATGACACCTGCATGCTCGTGGCACATCGGCAAAATGCTTATACCCGGCATATCATGTTATATAGTTTGATGAAAAAAATCTAGAAGAATTTTGATAATATAACAATAAAACCTGAAAGTTTCGTTTCAATTAAATATTTATTTCTTTTCCTAAAAATTCTTCAAAAAAAATATTTTTGAAGCCTCTAAAGCAGGCTCTCTCCTTAATATGATAGATTCAGCAAGTTATAAAGGTTTATGAAAAAAATTACAATATTGTCAAAGTTCAATAAAGATCGTGACTTGATACCTCCTTGTAAGTTTGTGGAAATTTGGTGAAGAATAATTAACTCTTTTGCTACGAGCGTCGTCTATAGACATTTGCTTGACGACTTGTGAACGAAAGTCGCCCATAAACTTTAATAGATTTTGCTTCAAGACTCTGAGTTATTGTGGTTTTTAGATTTATGGATGTGTAATTTTTAGAAGATAATTATTGAAAAATTTTGTGTACCGAATACTGCCTCGTACAGTATGGTCACTCCTGCAAAAAAACTCTAGGAGCGAAAGGGTAAATTTATGGTATATGTTTGTGAAATTAAGAATCTGTCCTTTTTTGTCTTGTTGCGAAAACCCTACTAAAAACAATAATACAACGTGATGGATTCAGTAAATTGAAGCGTTAAATTTCGTAAAAAATTATAAACTAACATTAACTAACTACCTTTATCATCGTTCATCGTATCTTGAGTTTTTGAAGTGCTGACCAAAGAAACCAGTTGTCTTGTGATGGTAGTCGCTCCGGCTTCTCGGTTTGAGAACGGTCGGAAAATGTGCTTTTCCTCACATAATATGTTGTTATATATTCGATCGTCGATGGATTGCTCACAGATATTTGTAGAATTTAATACTGGCCAAGCCTGGAAATTCTGGAATGGTCGTAATAGCTAAATGAAAATTCATGCTAAATTTAAGATCGTCGAACAGCTGTCTCTATTCTAGATTCCCAGATATAATAGATAAAATTTTCAGATTTATGTACTTTAAAATTTTTTGTTTTATTTTATTTATTTAGTTTTTACCTTCCCGAAAGAGAAGCTTATGTTTTGCGCGACAGTCGGGCAAGCCGTTTCTTTGTGAATAGCAGAAAAGTGAAAATTTTTTTGTTCACTTTAAAAAAATAAAAAATTGTTCGAAAGATATTGGTTGGGAATGATACTGAAGTTTTAGGTAAAGATCAACCGAGCCGATTTTATGTAATTTACTGTCGAAAAACAAATTATTCCGATTTTTATGAATTTTTTTTCCACGATAAATAACAGTCTTATAGAACATATTGAAATAATACGGCCCTACGATAAGTAGATTAATATTAAAAATTCATCAACGTTTGAAAAAATATCATAGTCAAAATTTGTCAATTTTAGGACATACAAGCACGTGCCTGTGTTAATATAATTAATATAATTACAGATAATTTAAAAGTGTTTGAGAAAATTCAATTGGAAATTGCATTTTTAAAATTTAATTGGAAGCAAAAACTTGATTTTCGAAATAAACAGTTTATCTAAATATCTAAATCTCAATTTCGGTTCAAGTCAATCATCACAATCGCGAAGTTTTTGCAACTTGCATTAAGGCAAAATGCCACTTTCAACTAGTTATTTTTGAGTTTATATTGTTTATATCTCATATAATACTAAATGCTGAAATATTATATTATATTAGTTGTATGTGGATTATGGCTAGTATCATCTTCAGAGTGTTTAATTTTGCGGATGCACATTTGCATAAAAATGAACAAGTTTTCATATATTTTGTTACAATATGCAGAACATGAAATTAAAAAGGAAAAGATTTGAAATGATTTTTTTTTCATGTGTTTTATCATATTGATACAATAATCAAATCAATCAAATAAAAAATACGATTATCAGTGAATTATTAACCCTTTCCACTCGGATGCCGCCGTTCCGCGACAAAATACATATAAATTTCGCAATTTGCGAGTGGAAAGGGTTAACCTTGTTTTGTCATCTTTCTCAATAAGTTTAAGAGTAAGCAAACAGATCTAATTTTTAAATTTTTCATCAAATTGCAGATTTTCTTTGAGGGTTCTAGTTTCACTAGTTATAACCCTTTCGAATCGGATGTCGCCACTCCGGCGGCATATTCATTTTACCGTTGCGCTTGGATGCCGCCGTCGCAAACTACACTCACAACATTTAATTTTTTTTTTTTCATTTTTTTGGAAATTAATTTACTTTTACATTGATTAATTTATTAATTTTATAAATAAATATATGGAGATAGCATCTATTAATAAAGACCAGAATAAAATTTTACGTGAAATACGGAACTGCAATGCGCTAAAAAAGAAGGCTGTCAAATTTACTGTGCTGCAGAAAGAAATTGAATATAGACAAACTACATAAAAAGTCTATGAATTGTATGTTTTGAAGGAAAGCATTGCCAAATTAGAATGCAAATTAACAGAGCATTTAGTACTTGTGGACGCAATTGAAAGTACGAAGCAGAACATTTTTGAAAGTACTGATACTCTGCGCAGAGAATTGAAACAGATTAACAGAGAATTATGTGAAATAGAACAAAAAAACTTGAAAACGTATGCTGATATCGCTAAACAAAGAGATCAAAGAAAAAAAAACTGGCAAAAGCTGTCGAGGAGAAGAACGGGTATGAAAATTCAATCCAAGATGTCGAGAGAAATTATAACCTATTTCTGTCAGAAATCACAGATTCTGAATTATCCACCTAACTACTATTATTAGTCTGGAGGAATCTCAGCTTCAAGATTATTATAATATCAAAAATGAAAGCGATAAGAAAACAGCATTGCTAACATGCGAGCAAATCAATATTGATCGTGCAATCAAACACAGGGAAGATCACTTAAACAGATTGATGATAGAAAAGCAAATCTTACAAAATCGAAAAGTGGCGTTTGAAGCTGAAATAGTAAAAATGGATTCTGAAAAATATAAAGAAAATACAATCGATGAATTTAGAATTAACCGAAATACAACAAAGAAGTGAACAAATCGTAAGGCTGCAAGAACGTCAAAATATCTTATTAAATGAAATTGAAGAAAATAAGTGCAGACTGCAAGAAGCTCGATGCAGTGAAGATTATTTTGAAGAAAATCGAAGGCAGAGTGTTTTAACGAGACTTAAGGATTTACATAAATGGTCGATTTTTGGATCTTTGCCAGCCGATACATGCAAGATTTAATATTGCCGCAACCAAAGTTGTAAGAGAATATTTGTTTTCAATAGTCGTAGATACAAATTCTACCGCTCAAAGTTGCATATCAACCTTGAAAATGGAAAAACTAGATCTTGAAACATTTTTGCCGCTTGACTCTATTATTGAAGTAACTCTAACTAAACCTATTATTGAAGACCTTAGAAATAGAGAAGAAGGAAAGAATATAAGATTGTTACTCGATGTACTGCAATATGAAAATACTATTTATAAAGCAGTTTGTCATGTTATTGAAAATACCTTGGTTTGCATAACACCCGATCACGCATATAAAGCATCATCAGACTATAATCAAAATGCTGTTGCACTCGAATGCACTATGTACTTTAAATCAGGATTAATGTCATGTGGTGAATCTGATCTTATGAGGAAAGCTAGACGATGGGACGATAGAAATTTAGTTGAAATAAAAATCAAAGTTGAAAAATAATTGCGGGATGTTGCAAAGAAAAAGAATTGCGGGATGTAAACAAAGAAATTAAAACTTTGAGAAATAAATACTATGAAAAAGACGGAGTTGAAATTAAATTGAGAATGATTAAAAATTACGCACAAGAGATGGCTGAACAAAAAAAATCAATGAATGGAACTATTAATGAAATTATTTAAAAAATCCAGAAAGTTGATGGTGACATTAAAACTGTTTCTGAAGATATAGAAGCATATTATCAGAAATTAAATGAATTGAAAAAACTGCCCAGACAGGATTTTATTTACTCCTGGGAATAGAGTGGTCGGACAACAAATTCCAGAGACTTGTACATTACCCATAGATTTTTTCCAACTATTTTTTTTTACTGATGAGCTGATAATAAAAATAGTAGAATAAACAAATAAATATGCTAGGCATAAAATATCACAGAAAAGATTATCAAAACGTTCTACTTGGCACACATGCGTAGATACTACAGTAGAAGAAATAACGGCATTTATTGGGGTTGTGCTGAACATGGGCATGATCACCGTATCTACTCTCCAAGAATATTGTTCATATAAGTTCAACGCCTATATACATTTTTTACTTGTATATTTTAAAGAGAACGATTTTTACAAATTTTGTGGATGCTCCACTTACACGAAAATGATCCAAATAACCAAAGTCTTAGTACTCGAGTCAAGAAAGTCAGTCATTATACAGATTATTTGGATCAAAAATTTAGGCAACAGTATGCTCCTTTAAAAGAGATATCGGTGGATGAATCTGTTATTGGATTTAAGGGTAATATTAGTTTTATAACCTAACATACCTACAAAATGGGGTGTAAGAATATATGTAATGGCTGATGCTAACACCGGATATGATTACACAATTTTGCCGTACTACGACTGACATCGGATCAATTAGTGAGACCTGATTTGCCTGTAACTATATGAATAGTGTTAAATCTTTGACAAAAATTACTGGATTATGACTCGGTATGTCAAGGACAAACACTGGCAGAAGAGTTATTAATATTAAATGTTTATTTAACTGGCACGATTCAAACCTATCGCAAATTTATAACCGATTGTAAAAAAAAAACAATATTTACTGAAAATAACATATTTGCATGTAGATCGGGTAAATTGATGTTATTGGTTTGGAAGGATAAAAGAGTCGTTACCACACTTACTTTGTGGGATATTTCTGGAACACAGCCTATACACAGAAGATAAAAATAAACCGAATGTTGTGGTCAACTATAATAAATTTATGGGAGGTGTTGACCGCGCAGACTCGTATTCAGAGTCATACTATTTCCTGAGAAAGTCTATGAAATGGTGGCGAAAATCATTTTTCATAGGATTGAAATGTCCAGTGTCAATGCATTTTTATTGTATAAAATTTCACAACGGGGCAAGAATAAACCAATGACACATTTAAAGTTTGTTCGGGAATTGGTTGATGTAATGACAAAACATTTTCGGCAGCTGTCCAAATCTCCTGACAGGCCATTATCAGTAGATCCAGAGGAGAGATTGAATGGTAAAATATACATTTTACGCTAAAATGATACAAGAAAAAAGACTGTGCGGTATGTTGTAACAGAAAAGTACAAGGCGGCAGACGGGAAACAAGGTTTATTTGTGGCATCTGCACCCGTAAGCCTGTAGGACCTACAGTGTAGGTGAATGTTTTGAAAGATACCATACCCTACAAAATTATAAAGTTAATTTTCATATTGAATTCAATGATAATAGTAATAGTTTTGATAATATGTTTAATTTGATTTTTGTTTTCTTGTCTATCAGCATTTATAATTTTTAAGCCATTATAATATATATTTTAATATACGCAGTGTAATAATTGAATTACGCAGTGTAGTAATTTGCTGACGGCCGATATAGAGACAAAACTAAAGAACATCCGCAAAACGGGTAAAAAGAGACAAAGATGGAATTTGGAAGAGGCAGTAGAAAAAGATTGGAATGAGGTAAAAAGTGTACTTCTGGAAACGCTAGAAGACAACGTCGGAAAGCTAGAAAAAGTAGCTAGAAAACCATGGATAACCCAGGAGATGATCAAGAAAATGGATGAGCGTAGAAAGTACAATAATACAGATCCGAGGATGTATAAAAAATGAATAATGAATTAAGGCGAGAAACGGAGAAGGCACAGGTGAAATACATGGAAGAAACATGCAACAAGATAATGGAACATCAAAAACAAGGTAGGTATGATTTTTCAAGCTACAATGGACATGAACTGGAATGAAAGAAAAAGCAGAAAAACATACGAAATAGAAGACGACAGTGGAAATAGAGTGAGTGACCACAAGAAAAATACTGAAGGAGCTGGGCAACAACGGATTGAGGAAACTGACCAAGTTTTTGAATCAAATATACAGAACGGGCGAATGGCCAAAGGACTTTCTGGATGTCACGATGATAGCTCTTCAGAAAAAGCCCAAAACGAATAAATGCAGCGACCACAGGACGATCAGTTTAACTTCGCACACAGGAAAGGTCCTGGCCAAAATCCTTACAAGACGACTCGAAAATAAGATTGAGCAGCACATGAGCGAAGACTAGTTTGGTTTCAGAAAAGGAAGAGGCACCAGGGACGCTATTGGAATACTGAGGGTAATGTCGGACAGATGTCTCGACGTTAACGAGGACATATGCTTCTGTTTTATAGATTGGCAGAAAGCTTTTGACAGAGTCAACTGGAGTAAGCTTATGGGAATTTCAAAATCTATTAACGTTGATTGGAGAGATCGCAGGTTGATCCAGAATCTGTATATGGGACAGAAAGTAAAGGTTCGAATGAACATAAATAAAGGGAGACACAAACAGCGTTGAAATAAGTAGAGGAGTGCGGCAAGGATGCTGTATGTCACCGACCCTATTCAACCTGTACGGAGAATGGCTCGTCAACGAGGCACTTGAGGGCGTAGGAGATTTTTCGATTGGAGGAAGAAGAATCACCACCATAAAGTACGCTGATGATCTAGTAGTGATATCGAAAAACCAAAACGAGCTGCAAAGGAAACTGGATCGGACCTCTTTTGCAAAAAGAGTGCCTCCTACACGAAGTCGTCGAGGGTAAAATAGAAGGACCAAAAGGAATGGGAAGAAGAAGAATGCAAACGATTGACGACTTACACGAGAAGAGAAAATACAGGTAACTGAAAGCCGAAGCACATGATCAAGAAGCATGGAAACAAAAGTTTGGAAAGGAAAATACATGAAATAAAAAATGGGGATAGGGAATAGTGGTAATGGGATGAGGGGCAAGGAAATCATTTGTTGTGGTGGCTCTCACACCATGGACCTGCCTTCGGGCAGACTACCATTTATTATTATTATACGCAGTGTCTTTTTTATTTTATTTTTTCAGAATATAACTTTCACAAATTTTTGTAATTAATTCTAATAAAGATCTGTGAAGAAATTATTTTTTAAACAATATAGTATGGTTTTGAGCGCATTTTTTTTTAATTTTCAATTTTTTTAATTTTATTATCATAATAAATAAATTTAAAAGTAATATTACCACATTTAGAACAAATTCTATACAAAAAAAATCCGAGTTGATAGATATGTATAGCACTATAATATTCCGAGCGCTGATAGCTATCTTTCAAATGCTTTTTAAACTTTCAAAATGTGCACTTTTTTCTAATTTTGAATTGATCGAGTCGTTATCGTTACATCGAATCGATGAAAGGTAAAATTTTGGCCTAAACATTCACATACTTTTTTCAAAATTGATCTCAGAAGATTCAGAATGACTTGGCATGTGGAGTAAACATAAAATTAGAAAATAGATTTTTTGGTGAAAACAAACTTCTTCGGGAAGTTAAAAAAGTACATATATTCAACAATCAAACTTCAACTATTTATATCATATCGTTACAAATGAGTCTTGGATATATATAGTGGTTTATTTTGAAATTATTATAACAAGAAAATATAAGAATATGAATTATCATACCTGTCTGAAATCGTAAGGTGTAGTTTGCAGGACGGAATGGTGCGTATACCGATGTGTACATGACTGAAGATCTCTCGTTTTCTTGATTGTTAGACTAGTTTTTTTGGCTCCTTGAAGACTGTAGACAGTGTCACAATTTCCTGATACATCACTCTGTAAATGATACATCAATACTGCTATTGAATATATTCTCACAATCATGAAAAAATCGAAAAACACAGTGAAATCGAAACGTATGAAAGTGTATTAAAAAATTAGTAACATCGTTCAGGTTTTTTCCATTTTCTGGATTCTATACATACACTCATTTATAGAACAAGATACTGTTTTGTGGTATGACTTTGATAAAAATACAGTGGTTTCTAAACAGAGTTTACTTTAAGCATATTTTCAAGCAAATTCGAAGAGTAACATACAGTGAAACAGCATAAAATCAATTATTTTTAATATTACTAGTAATACATAAATATGCATTTTTTTTATAAGTTGTGCCCAAGAATTCAAACATGACATGAAACACTTTTGACAGAAATAGAAGTTTGCTATTTGATTGAAGTTACTGTACTTGTTCATGTAATACTGCTGACTTATTTGGGTTAATTGAATACGATCATTCAGAAAAATATTTATTCAAAAAAAATACATTGGCTCTTATTCTTTAGTCTTACCTCTAGTACATTGTGGTCCATGTCGAATCGCAACATTGTGTTTTGAAATGTGGATAACAATCCTTTTTTGAAATTAAGCACCCACGAAGGTTCATTTTCATCCGGACAAACTTCATTGATGTACCCATCATGGAATGCAAATCTATATAAATGAATTAATTATGATTGATTTGTTATTATGTAAATTATTGTCTAATATAATTGCTATAATTGGTAAAACTTTATTATTTGCGCATAAATATTATTAAATTAAAATTAACCAGCAAGTTGACACCCTCTTGATACGAGCGATGCTTTTAGGTGACATCCAATATGAGGATTCTTGATTCAAAATTTATCGCTCTGAGTTAAATGGTTGAGAATTATATTTTGTTATTACGGTTTTTAGTTATTGGGAGTGTAATTTTATTTTTTTAATACATTTTATTGAGAATTGTTGGAACTACAGTAGCGTCTACTGGGCCGGCTCGCTGACATGTAGAGCAGCGTCACTTTTGCGGAAAACACTTTCGTAGCGAAAGAACTAAAATTTAAAACAATACTTGTATTGAAATTAATTTTCGAATTTTTCTTGTTCTGTTTTGATCGTTTGAAAAATTTGATGTTTCGTAAATATGATTGTGAGTAGTAGTGAACACTGGAATAAACAAAATAGTGCAGCCGTTTATAGACAATCAAATAAGTAGTAGCAAAGTCGATAAAACCTCAGCCTTGCAACAAGGTACGGGTTCAAATTCCGCGTTGAGTGCAACTTAGTATCTAGCAGTACTGGTGTTTATTTTCACTTATGTATAATAAATATGTTATTCTTTACGAATATTTTTGCTTAAAGTTAATAAAACGTATATCGGAATTAGGATAATTTGGTCTAACATTAGGTTTCCTTCTAAGAATCATTTAAAATTAAAAAATAAGCCTGATTTTTTTTTAAATTTCTATTAGGTAGTACCACCAATATCACAAAAACAAGTAATGTTAGGAATTTTTTAACCACCTCGAATCTTAGGACGTTGCTATCGGTACATAAACGGTAATGTTTGAAAATCCATAAAAAAAGTATTTTTTAACTTCCCGAAGGAGAAGTACATGTTAAAACCATTCGATGTATCTCGATGAGGACTAGCGTTTATTAATTTTGCGCGACGATCAGGCAAGCCGTTTCTTTGTAAATCGCAGAAAAGTGAAAAATGTTTCTTTCACGTTTTAGCCCGCAATTCTGAATGGATTTGTTTATTGTTTATTGTTTCTTGGTTGTGAATCGTGCTGATTAGTTTCTGGTAAAGTTCGACTGGGCCGTTTTCTTGTAATAAAGTGTTAAAAAAATTTTTCGTCGATTTTTATGTTTTGTTTGACGGTAGATACCATAGTCTTATAGATCATACTAACATATTAAGGCCCTAAGATAAGACGTTTAATTTTAAAAATTCTTCAAAGGTTGCAAAAACTAGTATCGCATTTTATTTTGCTTACATATGAAAAGAAACTTAAACCTAGAAAAGGTATTAAGTTAAAAAGAAAAATTCTAACTCGATAATTTAAATTAATAGTTAATCAAACTGTGCTGATGAATACTTCTACGAGAATATTTCTTTCTAGTTCCGTGTTTGACGTAGTTCATTTGATTTAAACAGTATAATTATTTATAGTCAATTTGGACTTTTGTACCCTGCTCTACTCTACTTTCAATTACCATGTTCTCAATTACTTACTTTCTTGTTAGTGTTCAAGGTTGAACCTCAAAATTAGCTTTTTTTTTCAAGTTTTTCAAAAATATTCAGAGTTTTAGTAAGTTTAATTAGAAATATATTGAAATATATTTAAAAACTTTTAGACATACTTATGAAAATAATTTAGTTGGTGTTATGCCGAGGTCGGTGAAGTCTGATGGTGAGTTTAATTCTATCTCGATTCGGCGAATTGTGAGAGATTCCTTGTTGCCCGTTTAAACCTCAGTGCCCAACGGGTATGAAAACATATTTTGATCTATAAGGGAAATACGAACAAAAGAGTATATATGGACAAAATGACACGGTGGTCTTATTTAAAAAGTTGCTGGTTTTAATACGTTTCCGTGACTACATAATATGAAGAAAGCTATTAACACAATAGGGTCAGATGTTGTTCGTCATTGTGACAGCTTTGTTGCAGTAATCAGTTCAAACGTGTATCTTTCTCGTTTTCCAAATCAATAAACTTTTGTCAGTACTAGTGATTCAGATCAATTTTATTGCAATTATCAGGTGTTTGGTGGCATTTTGATAATCAATTCATTTTTGTTCTCTTTTGGAAAAAATTACACGCTTATATAATGGAGAAAATAACATAGTACTATTTTTCAAAAACTACAGTGTAATTCATTCGAGGTCAAAAAAAACAAAATTGAAACATGTCAAGGGCGATTGGATTTTAACTTTTACTGTAACTACAGTTCTTCCTAAAAATAGACTGAAGGATCCACCGGTAATAAAAGAAGCTTGAATTTATTGCTAAACCTTTTTCTCTTGTTCTGAGCCCGGCGAAGGTTGTTACGATGTATGATTTGTTGTAAACGAATTATTGGTAAACTGTCTTCTTAAAAACATACACCTTATTACGTCTTTGACATATATGTTACTTAGTTCTTACTATATGGACTAAACGGTTTTTGTATTTTTAGTTGTATTTTTGCTTAATAAATATGTTATCATAGTTCCTACTTAATTAAAAGACTATGTTGCTGGTAGTCTAATAAACAAAACTAATATGAGCAAAAACAATTGATACTGATTAGATTAATATTACTAAAAAAATAAATATAATGAAAAAACAATACACCACGCCATTTAGTTAGTACATCCTCTGTTTGAAGCGAAGATGGATATCACTCTTTAGTGAAATCAGTTTATTAAAAGAAGTATCTTTTAGTCAGAAACTGTAGAATACTAAATATGAAAATACGGGGTGAGGTTTCTCAAGCCGAACTCTCTAATTTGAAAAAAATCTTTGGCGTTTATTGAATCTATATTTTAGTTGGCTTTTAACTAGCAATCAATCACTGATATATGATCGACAGTTAATGAAATTTTAGGAAAAGTCAAGAAATTTCAAGTCGATAGAATTACTATAGAAGTATTTTTTTTTAAATTGAAGTCGAAAAAAGTCTGGCCAGACCACTCTGACCGACGGAGGGTTAATGAAAGGCTAGAATTTTCCTGCTCTCTTGATTTGTTCAATAGAATAAATCGCATAAAATGCTTAAAATAAATAAGTTAAATATTTCAAATAGGCAAATATTAATTAATTATAATAATTTTAATAATAAACTGTTAAAACAGGCAAAATGATAGGGGGGGGGTAATATATATATATATATATATATATATATATATATATATATATATATATATAGGGTGGTATTTAACAAGGACATTTTCGAATTTCGTTGCTTCCAAGTGTGCAACTGCTTCCAAATCAATAAAAAATGATTCTTTACATTTAGACAAAGCGCACAATAATTAAAAGTTTCATATATTTGTTACTAACATGTGTCATTAAGCAAATTTGTGCGCCATCTGTGATCATTGTTCGTGAACTCAAATATTATGATACATAAGAATATTTATAAACCACTTAACCTCTAATTAAATCTATGTGGGCTGTTCTATAACATCTATTCATCATGGCATCAAGATTAATTTTGCAGAAAAATATTTATTTGATTGGTGATGTTGATACTCAAATTGTCAGTAATGAATTGCCATCAAAGTTACAAGTGCTAAAAGTGTCGTTTTATTACATACGTATTCTTAAATTTAAATTACGTGAAAAAGCTGAACTTTGTATAGATGAAGTGAAAATGTTCTGGCACAAAGCTCAGATACCTACTAAAAGAAAAGATCATTATATACAGCATTTGTTGAAATTAAATGAGCAATATAAGATTATCAAAAAACGTGTAAACAGAGACACAAATAAAACTAAGGAGGGCGAATTTAAATTGTCATTGTTGAATTGGTTCGACATTGCTCATGCGAATGTAGAACAAATGGTCAATGAACCTATAATGCATTTTTCAAATGAGCAATAAAAAGATGGTAGAATTGGTTTCATAGCTAATATTGAGTCTGATGATGATGAACAAGTATCAAAAATGAAGGATGAACTACTACAGCTACGTCGGGAAAAATCGGGAAGAGAAAAAGCTCAATACGGTAAAGTTGATTTTAGAATAATTTATAAATTGTTGTACCTTAATTTTAATCACAAACTTTTATTTTTATACATTTCATGTTAATTGAACAGATGACTTCGTGAAATTCACGTCAAGCAGTGAAGTGGAAGGTGCAATTCCGTTGAGTCAGAAAACAAAATCATCTATATCAAAATTTTCTAATGAACTGGTAATTCCTCAGCACCAAGAACCAATACAATCTCGTGGAACAATAAATATCATAGATGATAAATTAGCAGCAGTTTTGGATTATTATAAAATAGGCGACCGGAATGCTGTACGTTAGATTATGGCTTTATGTTCATCAATAAATATTGATGTAAATTTATTAATAGTAAATAAAACATCTATTCACCGAATTAGAGAAAAAATACGCGAAAAAAGTCGAACAAATCGAAGAACTTTTTAAAATTTAGGACTTGAATGCTAGTGTTCTAAACTGGGATGGAAAATTTTTAAATACTTCAAGCGGAGAAAATAAAGAAAGACTCCCAGTTGTATTGAGTTGTGGACAAATTGAAAAAATATTAGCGATCCCAGTATTAGATGATGGTACAGGACAGTCTCAAGCTAATGCAATGTTTGACGCTATTAATGATTGGGGTATTTCAGACAACATAAAAGCTCTTTGCTGTGATACTACTGCTGCAAATCTAGGATCGAACAAAGGAGCTGCAGTTTTGCTTGAACAGTTTCTTCAGAAACAATTACTGTATTTGCCTTGTAAGCATCACATATTTGAACTTATTTTAAGAACTTAAAATACCTGCAACTTCAGACCTGATGTACCATTGTTTGAAAGATTTACTGGACAGAAATTGATAAAAGCCAATATTCTACTGGCTTTGAAGACTGGTATGTGCAAGACAAAATACAGAATCACATCGAAGACATAAATCAATTTATTCAAAAGCAACTAGATTCTGAACAATCAAGAGAAGACTACAGGGAACTTTTGGAGCTTGTTCAGATATTTATTGGTGCAGTAAAGTGGAATTTAGAAAACCGGGCGCATTCCATCATCATGCTAGTTGGATGTCAAAGGCCATATATACTATAAAAATATTCCTATTTCGTAAACAATTTACAATGGCAACTAATCAAATCAATTTCTGAAATTTGTATTTTCATTGCTACAGTATACATAAAAGCATGGTTTACATGCGGTCCAGCAGCTCAAGCTCCAAATAATGATTTATCATTTTTAAAAGAAAATTTGAATTGGCAGATGCTAAAATATCTGAGGTGGCATTGAAGACATTTAGCCAGCATTTGTGGTATTTAAATGCAGAAAGTGTAGCAATGACATTTTTTAATAAAAATATATCATTAAACATTGAGAAGCAGACGGTGATCATGTTGAAAAGTTTTGATAAAACCTCAGTAAAAGTTATCACTTCAGTTTTTCAAACGGTTTGAAATAAATGCAGACTTTTTAAATTTAAATCCGTCTGAGTGGTATCAAAATAAAGATTACCCCAGGGGCTTGCTATTGGTAAGAAATTTGAAAGTGGTTAATGATATTGCTGAGCGTGCAGTTAATTGAAGTTAATTGAAGAATATTACAACATACTGAGCAAGAACCCAGAGCAGCAGCAATTTATTGTTCAATTCTTACAAGAATATAAACAATATTATACAGATACTAGATAAAATGCAATCATTTTGAATATGAATGAAAGAAATGAAGAAAGCTAATTATCCAAATGATATGCAGCATCAGCATCATATTTCATAAATTCTGAAAAAATCTTTGTAGTTTATTTTGATCATAAATAAAAATTTAACGACAAAAATTTGATGTATTTTATAAAATAAGTATTTACTTAATAATTATACTTGATAATAATAATAATTATAGAATAATTAAAACTTAAAAAAAGTATTAGCGCTTGTAACTTTGATGGCAATTTATTACTGATAATTTGAGTATTAACATCACCAATTAAATAAATATTTTGCTGCAAAATTAATCTTGATGCCATGATGAATAGATATAGAACAGCCCACATTTAGAGGTTAAGTTGTTTATAAATATTCTTATGTATCATAATATTTGAGTTCACGAACAATGATCACAGATGGCGCACGAATTTACTTAATGACACATGTTAGTAACAAATATATGAAACTTTTAATTATTGTGCGCTCTACCTAAATGTTTACGTAAAGAGCTAATACTATTAGAAAATCATTTTTTATTGATTTGGAAGCAGTTGTGCCCTTGGAAGCACAGAAATTCGGAAATGTCCTTGTTAAGGAACACCCTAATATATATATATATATATATATATATATATATATATAATTGTTTTCATTTGTTTTTGAATCGTGCAAACAATTAACCTGAGTGGATATTTCTTGATCGCTTCGCCGAATGGAATACTTTTTGAAGTTTCGCTGTCGTTTTCATCTGCGAGCTCCACGTTGTGAAAATTCAAGAGTCCTTCACATCTTGTCGGGAAACTTAATCGAAATCCTGCGTTCAGGTGAATAACTGACTCATTCTTTGACGTCCCGACGAATAATGTACTTACATGCACACTATAGTTGTAGTAATATTCTACGTTTTGAACATATTTAAATTTGCCGCCATCTGAAACAGAAAAATATTTAAAATTTATCTTTTGCATATGTTTATTAACTTCCCGAAAAAGAAGTTGATGTTTTCGTCATAAAATACAATTTGCTAGTTTTGTTTTCTTGACGTTTCAAGCCATTCTGAATCGAAAGACCAAATTCGGCAAAATTATGGGTGAAAAGATTTTCGAGATTTCGACGCCGAAGTCGTTCAATGTAACTTGATAAGGACTAGCGTGTGTTAGTTTTACACGACGAGCAGCCAAGCCGTTTCTTTGTAAATAGTAGAAAAGTGAAAAAAAATGTCCACGTGTTAGCCTACAATTCTGACTCGATATTAAAAAATCAAAAACTGTTCGAAAAATATTGGTTGGGAATGATACTAATTAGTTTTAGGTAAAAATCTACCGGGCCGTTTTCTTGAAATTAACTTTTGAAAAAAAATTGCCGATTATTATGAACATTTTTTAGCAATAAATATCATGGTCTTATAATACATACTAAAATAATACGGCCCTACGACAAATAGTTTAATGTTAAAAATTCATCATTTTAGGACATACAAGCACGTGTCTGTGCCATATAATTAATATAATTACAGATAATTTAAATGTGTTTGAAAGATATCAATTGGAAATCGTAATATTTAGATTTAATTCAAAGCGCAAATTTTATTTTTTAAATAGATAGTTAAAAATTTGATCTGAGTATCTAAATCACAATTTCGATTAAGGCAAAATGCCACTTTCAACTAGTTTATGTATTTATTGATGAGCAGTACGTAATCGTTATTGCCTTATGGAAAGTTGCATGGCATGTGTAAATATACGACTTGATCAATACGAAATAAATATAAAAATTTATTAACTATTAATATATTTTAATTTAATTTATGATTATATTATTTATATTATTATAATTTATAATTTATATTGATTACATTATGTAATTTACCGCGTTGCTGTAGAGCATTGTAATGTAAGAAACCATTGCAAATTATTCAATTTTATGCAAATTTGCCCAGCATATTACTTATTTTCGAAAAATGGTTTAATTGTTAGGGAACATACTGACAAAATGACATATATGGACAAAATAACAGAATGGCCTCATTTGAAAAGTGACCAGTTATTAAAGTTTTAGCGCAAAAGCCATAACTTGTGGTGTATGCATCGTGCCTTAAGGCAAATTGCTGGAATTCTCCGTACCGTAACGAAATGTAAGAAGAATATTAAATGTATTCAAATATTTATTAGCATTATATGAATTCAATTACAAAAGATAAAATTATGCATTTAAAGTATATAAGTGAGCTTTAGAACTTTAACCAGAATCAAAATTAAAATCTGAACTATTTTCGAAATATAAAAAAAATTAAATAAATGTTTTTCCTCAAAACCAATTGTTTTGTCAACACAAGCAGAAAGTTTTTTGAATCACTCAAATCGGATGCTTAGTTCTCTCAAAAACTGACATTTTTTGTACATTTTTGTACATTTAGTAGTGTTTTCGAAATGGCTGGGACGTGCCTTTGCCAAAATCACCACTTCTCCCAATCATTAAAAATTGAATGGTTTTTGGATTATTCAAATCGGATACATCGTTCTCTCAAAAACTCGATTTCTATTTCCTGCACTCTTTGAAACACAAAATACACATCCACTTTTTCTGAAGTATGCCAAAATGTTGAGAAACCTTTGAAACGTGAAGATATTCAAAAAATTTTAATTTTTGATTTTCGGCCCATTACTATAACTTACCCTATGGGCAATCAATAACAATACCGTCAGATGTTGAGCGTCATTGTCACAGTCTTGCTGCAATCAATTTAAACGTGTATTTTTGAATGTTTTTCTGAAATTGTTTTTGCCATGTTTTCTGTGACATTTTTTTATTGTTTTTGTAATTATTTCGGGCAGTTTATTAGAGGCCAAGAAAAACAAAAATTAAAGCTGTCAAAGGTGATTGGCTTTTAACTTCTACGTTAACTACTTCTCAAAGCAGACCAAATGATTCAACTGTAAAAAGAAGATACTTGCATTTATTACAAAATTCTCTTTTCCCGTTCTGATCCCGGTAAAGTTTGGTCAAATTGTACGATTTGTTGTCTTTGGACTCGTGTACTTTGTGCTGACGTCCCAAAGAGGACCAAACGATTTATTTTGAACTATACTCTTAAAAATTAGTATTTTAGTATGACCTAATATTATGTTTCATTTTGTCCATACTATACGGAACAAATAGTTTTTGTAATTAATTTTATTTATTTTTTGATAAATATGTTGCTATAGTTCTTATTTTCTGAAAAGACCATGTTACTGGTATTATATGAACCAAAGATAAGTGAAAACGATTAAAACTAGTCATAATATCATTAAATAAATTGTGATAGTTTGGCATTTCGCGCCAAAATGAAGTAAGTGGCGTGATAAATAAAAATTATTGATGGGTTTTGTTTTCCAAATGATTGTGGTCTGTCAGATATATTTTTACAAATGATTTTATAAAATTCATTACTGAAATAAAAGTTATTAACAGTTTAGAAATTAATGTCAATTGTTACAAAATTTTCATCAAATTAACATCAACTAATACAAACGACTGACATCAATTCAAAAAAATAACTAGTGGGGTGTATGGCATCGTGCCTTAAGGCAAATTGCTGGAACTTCCCGTACCGTAACGAAATGTTCGAGGAATACTGAATGTTTTTAAATAGATTATTATAAATATTGTAACATTGTCTAATATTTATAAGAAGTATATAAACTGAATTGCAAATTCAAAATTATTTGTTTAAGTTATATAAGAACTTTAGTCAGAATAAAAATAAAATCTGAATTATTTTCGATATACAAAAAAAACTAAAAAAAAAAATTATACATTTTTTTTCCAAAATCAATTATTTATATCTAATAATCATTTTTAACCGCCAGATGGCATTTTTTTTTTAATTTTTCATTAGATCTCCGAAACCGCTAAACCTGCCTTCATGAAAATTGATCAATTCTTCATCTTGTCAATACAAGTAAAATGTTTTTTGAATTATTCAAATCGGACGCTCCGTTCTCTTAAAAACTGAGTTACCGTTTTCGGCACTTTTTGCCCCGTATCTTTGGAACAGCTAGACCTGCCTTCGCCAAAAACTAATCAGCACGTCTCCTTATCAATACGAATCGAATGTTTTTTGAATTATTCAAATCGGTTGATCCGTGTTCCCGAAATCGTCGACGAAAATTTATATCCGCACATACATACACACACGTACATACATACATACATACATACATACATACATACACACACACATACATCCATTTTTTCTAAGGTATGCCAAAATGTTCAGAAACCTCTGAAACGTAAAGATATATAAAAATTTTCATTTTTGATTTTTTTGCGATTACTATAACTTGCCCTACGGGAAGTTAATAAATAAACTTTTACTTCGGGAAGTTAAAAATATGTGAAAGTCGCCCTATTCTCAAACTCATTTTTTGGTGCATTTGCAAACGATATTGAAATCAAATGACGATTCTATTGGGATATATTCTTTATAACATAATTATAATTTGTCAGTGCACGAAAAAGTGAAAATGATTTTGTATTTTCGACTCGATAACCTTTTTTGTGAGGGAGACTGGGTACGGTTGTGCGACTTTTTTATGATCAGTAATATAACACATAATTTTTAAAACAATATTAACAAGAAATTTTTGTGAAATCTATTTTTTTTTGTATTGAATTTTCCTTTTCTTTCATATTTGATCTTAGTTAAGTTTTTTATAAAGTTTTTTTTTATCTATTTAATTTTCACCTGAAAAAGGTCAAAATATACATGTCACAACCAGTACCCACAAAGTTTGTCATAACCCTTTTAAAACAAACATCGTTATGGCTGAGATACATTATCTACACAAAAACTAATTGCTGATAATTTACTACTAATGTTCAATTAACAACAAATTACAATCTGTTTGTAATCAAGTGATAGTTATTAAAAAAATCGAACGAAATATCTTAATTTGACTCTTTAAAAGCAATGCGGTTCTCAGATCATATAGGACGCTGACTCAATGCAATAATGGAAACTTGTTCGAATATATCATACTTTATCTTTCTCAACAAACATACTTCATATTTCTCTCCTTGGGGCCCTATCTTAAAATCAGTATAGTTTAGCTGTTTTGACGACTGTCACTACCGTACCCTGACACAACCATATCCATTTTCCCCTGCTGTCTAAAATTACATATAAATCTAGATAAAACTTCATATTTAAAAGAAAAAAAATAACAGAGTACGTACACGTGCGCTCACCCACGTAATAAATGAGCGCTTATTACGCTAGTTACGGCACGTCTAATATTAACAAATCCTATATATGGAAATATTAAAAAGTAATAAAAAAATCATTTATATCTTGTATATTTATATAAATACATACAAAAATAATGATGTTTTCGAACATTTCCAACCCTCAATGAAAACTAAGTACATATACCATTTCTCTTTGAATGATATTGAAGCATTAAGATAAAAATATGCCATTCATTATGTTCTATCTTTATCGATACTGCAATACTATAAAAATATAACATTTTGTTATCTTCGAATGGTGTTATTTAAAAGTAACTCCAATGAACCTCACTGGTAATAAATACAAAATAAAAAATAATTTTCACTTTTTCGTGCACTATAGCCTACGTTATATAAGGTAGAGCGGGACTTAAAGATCCGCGGTTAAAAAGTTCTACAAATATATCTCAATTACAAGTAACGTTAAGAATTTTATAACAACAATATTTGAAAGTAGAGAGAAGAAGATGTATAACCACCACCTTGTTTTTTACAACGTCACTATAGGGAGATGAATGGCAGTGTTTAAAAATCCATACAAAAGTTTTTTTTTCATTGTTAGTTTTTTTTATTGTGAGCACTCTTGTTCAGTTTACTAGACCTCAATGAAAATTTTAGGTATACGTCATTTAATTGTTTTATAAGACGTATTTTTATTTTTAGTTGGATAAAACAGTTTTTTTATATACCCTCTGTGAATGCTTAAACGTTGATGGGATAAAAAGGACATATAGAATTTTTACTCTGGCAAATATGTAAACAATGAAAAAATAGTAAATAAATAAATAAATTAAGTTAAAAAAAAAGTAATTTTACAAAAGAGAAATTAAATGAATAGTATAATTCTGACGAAATACCATATCAGGGTTTTGTACTGTATTATCTTTGTAAAAAATATGCCCATTAAATTTTTATTTTGCATTGGTTGAATAATGTACCTATTAATTCGTAAAATCCCTTCAACATTAAAAATAAGACATTGATCTTTTTGCCCCCTGGCTATACCGTTTTACGCCGCCTATGATGTGAAGAGGACCACGTGACAAATTTTTGAGAAACAGCAAAATACATATTTCTACAATAATTTCTACAATTAGCCAGAAGTCTTACTGAACATAGTCGCATAGTTGCTTGTTTGATATGTGTTATTTGTTGTGAACCACAACAATTTTGATATAATTGGTTTGATTTTTGCAATTAATTTGCCAGAAGTTGAATTGGATATTTTTGCCCCGCCATACCCTTTTAATGCAATTTGTTTTTAATATCGTTTACAGTTCTGTTAAATGATTTGATGAGTTTGAGACATGCACCTAATACATAATATGTATTATATTATAAGGTCTATGGTTTTTGAAAAGGGGCCACTTTCACACATTTTCAATAATATCCCTATATAAATGGGACATAATATAAATGATGAAACAATTAAAATATAATATTCATTTGGCTTTCTTATAAAAATTCTCAAGATAATCTGCAATAATAAATATTAAAGAGAATTCTTTAACTCTCAAGAGAATCTATACTTTCCGAAATAGTTTAAAAAGATAAAAACAACAAGGTGTAAGCGGCATTTCAGCTTGCGGCAAGTTGTATGAAATTCTTGGTAGATATGTATAATTATACACTTAATACATAGAAATTGACATTTAGTAACATAAAATTGCGATGATAAATTTTGAAATTTTTACGTTGGGTTTTATTCCAAAATTTCCGTGAATGTTTGCAATCAAACCCTTTTTTGTAGGACCATAATATTTTAGGATCTTTGGTAAGACCATGAACTCTATCACCAAACAAAGTTTTAGCAAAACCGTCCAATCTTTTTTAATCATTAAATACAAAGAATCGGCCGATCTTTATTACAAACTATTCAGCACGATTCTAGATTGATATCTTTTTAACGGTTTTTGAATTTTCAAAATCCGTTCAGCACTTTCGCGAAAAAGAGGACTAAAAATTGTGTGCTTATCTGTTAAATTCATCACTTGTGTTCCTATCGAATCAAATGGCTTTTAAATTTTTGAAATCGGTGCCGTTTCAGAAAAAACGTCGTTGGAAGATAACATTTTGGATCACATGCACATACAAACATACTTTTCTCAAATTCGGTGTCAAAAGATTCAGAGTGACTTGAAACGTTGAGAAAACAAAGTTTGAAAACCGGATTTTCTGGCGGAACTTGAACTTGTCTTTCGGAAAGTTAATTATGTGATAAAATAAACTACTAAAGCAATAAAATATAGATGTACAAAAGATCAAATGGTCAAACTACTCAGATACCAATTTAGTGAGAAAACAATTATTGAATCGAATTGAGTAAACTCTGCGATATCATCAAAGATAACTTATTAAAAAATAACATGGAATTTTTTGCTGTTCAAGTTTCAAATATTTAGTGGAATAACCTAGTTACTACAACGTTTATTTATAATCTAGTTTATAGGTTGAAGGATTCTTAAACCTTCATATATAATATTGTTTTTTAGTATATATATATATATATATATATATATATATATATACAGGGTGTCCCAGACCTTGACATCAAGCCCAAACGAGGTGATAGGATTGACCTTAACTATCCTGAAAATAAAAACAGAGAAAAAATCTCACGTTGTTGAAGTTACGAGGTTTTAAGTGCAACCTAGAGCTTTGGTAAAGTTAGGACCACTTTTCGGCTATCGTGGGTTATTTTTATTAATTTGGTTTATTTAAACTTTGGAACCATAACCGTGAGTCTAGGACCACAATCAAAACCATTATCACAATTGCCTTAGTTTTCAAGAATTAAATTTTTGTTGAACTATAAATTTAAAATATTTAATGATGTATGACTTTGGGAGGCACTCTTTTAAAAAAATGTACTAAAGTTTGTCAAGTCAGGATTGTAAAATGGTGAAATACTAAAAAATATTATTGAAAATTTTTGAATAAAAAAAAAACAAAAAATCTCTCGCTTCTAACGTGCGAGAGAGAAAAAAGTCAGCGAAATGTATTTTTCCATTTTACCATTATTAAATCCTCCAACTTTTGATGAAACTTTAGTACCATTTTTTTAAAGAGGGGTCCTTCATTGAATTCATAGTTCAAAAATGAAAAAAGTCTTAGTTCTTGAAAATTTGGGGCAATTGTGGTATTTTATTTACTAGAAATTTTATTAATTGTTACGGTTCCAAAGTTTAAATGAACAAAATTAATAAAAGATAACCGCAAGAACCAAAAAATGGTCATAATTTCACCAAAGCTCTAGGTTGCACTTAAAATCTCATAATTTCCAAACAACGTGAGATATTTTTTTGTTGGCCACTTATCAATACTATCACCTTGTTTCGGCTTGACGTCAAGGTCTGGGACACCCTGTATATATAGTGAAGCTAGAGGTTTGTTGTAACAGTTTTAATAAATTTATTAAAAATTATTAGATTAATATATTTTGAGATCCACAGATTATAACTAATCAGCACGTCGCCCCATTAATACGAATCAGATATTTTTTTTAAACATTCAAATCGATTAATCCATGTTCACAAAATTGTCGACGAAAATTTGTGTCCGAACACACACACGCATACATTCATTTTTTATAAGGTATGTCAAAATGTTCAAGAACCTTCGAAACGTAAAGATATATAAAAATGTTCATTTTCGATTTTTTGGGGATTACTATAACTTACCCTACTGAAAGTTAATAAAAACTTAATCAATTTAGTAATCACAAAAATTATCACAAATTGTCAAATTATCAGTTTCAAATACTGATAAAATTGAAACGAAATTACATATATAAAATTTGAAATTAGTCGATAATAATAACGCAAACGATCATAATCAACTCAATTTTTTAGTTACATGGAATGGTTAAATTTTTAAATCGGTTCACCAACCCATAGTTTTTCTAAATTTGGCTCCAAAGGTTCATATAGACTTAATACATAAACATCTATATCATATAGAATTAATACATAAACAACATATTTTGTGACATAACACAAAAACATCTCACAAGTCGGATTTTCTGGCAAAAACATCTCCTTCGGGAAGTATATTAATATTATTCTTAGAAATACTCTTTGTATAAATCTTACCTTCACACTGCGGCCGACCACATATATTTGGATCTTTGAGTGGATCTGCAAAAATATAATTAAATTATTATTATTATTAATAATAATCATATCAAACTATGCTAATGTTGATTATAAAATATTTATTTGTCGCCGTAAATAGCTTGGCATATGGATAGAATAACATTAGAATGTGTGTGAGTGAATTATATATTGTGAGAGACAAATAGTGACATATAGAGATGAATATGAAGAGTGTAATTAGAGACAATAAACGAGTAATTGGAAATGAGGTGTGTTATTAGAGACGAAATTATATGATAACGAAGTTAACATATAATTATATTTTGCTTGTGTGGCATGTGGGGCGTAAAGGTCCGCAGGTAAAAAGGCCCACCACCAATATCTCAAAAATAAGTAAAATTAAAATAAATTCAACAACAATATTTGAAAGTAGAGGGAAAAGGATGTATAATTAGCCATCGCCTCAATTCAATCAAAGCTATGTTCGAAAATCTATAACAAATGTATTTTATTTCGTTGTTAGTTTTTTTAGTTGTGAGCACTGTTGTTAAGTTTACGAGACCTTAATACAATTTTAAGTATACATTAATTAGTGGTTTTATAAGATGTATTGTTATTTTTAAGTTAGATTCAACAGATTTTTTTAAAATGACCTGTATAAAAGCCTACATATGGGTAGAATATCAAAGTAAATTAACTTAAAAAAGCAATTTATGGATTGAGGCATTGGATCTGTTTACCCAACCTGCGGGATAAAAAGTGACAGATGACAATTTTTAGAAAAATAGTAAAGAAACACATTTTTCTAATTAGGATTGAATTGGGAATTATATTGAGCATAGTTCGATAGTTGCGTTATTTATTAAAGTGAATAATACATCTGCCAAAACATTACTATATCTTATATTATTTTAATTTCTGGTACATTTCACCTACTTTTTGGCAATAATAATGTAGAAATTACATTTTTCTTGTATATTATATTCTAATATTATCTAGGCTAGTGAATTGATATTTCCACCAGATGACAGTTCGAATGTTTTCAATATTAAACAATGATAAGTGGTTTTTTGTAATTTTTGCCATTTATTTCTACAATATTACTATAGTTTTATCGTTCATAAATCTTAGAAATTTCCTTTGACAAACTCCAAAAAGAATTATCAAAATCCGAATAACCATTTAGAAGAAGTATCAAATCATACATCCGTATATATATTTTTAATTATACAAATATATCAGGGTAGGGCGAGGCACAAAAGTCCAATTTGACTTTCAGTAATTACACTGTGTAAACTAAATGAACATGACAACACATCAAACTATATCAAAAAAAACAACTGTTGAATTATGTTCAGTAAAATTTCCAGTTAATTCCTAAATTCTGTCACCTGTACCTTTTCGCCCCATAGGCGGTGTAAGAAAGGACAGCCATGGAGAGAACAGATACAGCGTCTTTTTTTAATTTTAAAAAGATTTTACTTCATAATAGATACATTACTAAAATGATTAACTAATGTGAAATACAAATTTTATTCGTACATGTTTATACTAAGATTAAACTCTTTATATAACCTTGATCTTGGTGTATAACCTTGATCTGGTATTTTGATAGAAATATTTGTCATCAGAGTTTGAACAACTATTAATTTAATATATATATATATATATATATATATATATAAACTGATTTTTTCACACTCAATTTACTTTTTTATTTACTATTTCTATGTTAAAGGTGTAAACAAAACACAAAAAGATTAAAGGTGTAAATAATACACCTTTGCAAATGAAAAAGTTTAGTTGGTCCTATTTACCTTACCCGCATGTAAGCTGTTCTTGATTATATATAAAAAAAAACTATTGAATCTAACTTGAACATAAAAATACATCTTACAAAACGATTAAATAACATATACCTTAAAATTTATATAGCTATCATGAACTAAATGCAAGAGCTTGAAACCAAAAAAATAATACTAACAACAAAAAATACTTTTGGTATGAATGTGGACACATTTCCATTTATCTCCTGATAATGCGACGTTAAAAAAATTAAGGTGATGGGTGATTACACAGCTTTTGCTTTCTATTTTAAAATAGTATCACTAAAAATTCTGTACTTTGCTTGTTTTTGAAATAATGATGATGAACCTTTTTACCCGCGGACCTTTGAGCCCCGTCCCACCCTACCAATTAAATGCTTTACTTATGTATATTTTTAATAATTCTTAAATCACTCATTGAAATTAATATTCATTTATTAATAAAAATGTAGTATTGGGAAAAACTATACAGAAATTGAAAATGTATAAAAAATGTATTTGAAAGTCTATTTTGACTGACAATAAAAAGTTCTGAATTTTTTGTCAACGGCGGACTGTTAAATGATAGGATGACAACAGTGTTTTACATTTAATATTTTGTATAAAAATTGATAATAACTGAAAGGTACTTACTGTATTTTGCTTCAGAAAGCTTCAATAATATCAAAGCCAAGATAATCCTCCTCATAAGCATTTTCACTAATTTTCAATTCATTACCACTTAACAAATTTGTCTTCATTTACACATTACTTGAAACTTCAATATCACAATTATTTGTAAAATAATAAAATGTATTTTCATTTTTAATCATATCACAAAAAGTAATTATTTCATTATTCACTCAATATTGATATTCGATATCACTGAATCGATTTATTGAAACTTTTCACTACTGATTAATTTAGTGCTTGACAAGGAATGAATGAATCTTCGATGTCAAAGTTCAATGAAAATAAGACGAATTCGAAATAACATTTTTTACGTATCAGATATCTATACATAGGGGAACTGGGGGCTTATTGTAACAGTTTTTTTTTAATTTAATATATCTTGAAATTCACTGATTATATTTTTACAAAATGAATATGAATAGTTTCTATAACTATTCCTCTACTGAATCCAATAAACAAAATTGTATTACTTTTGTTCATTATTTCACAACTAATGATTTTCTAGAAAAAGTGTGGTGTTACAACTTACCCCTTGTTTGGGGGTATTTATAACATCGACCGGGGCAAGTAGTAATGACGAAAATACCTCTGATAATTTATTTATTGTTTGTATTTCAGAATGCTAATGTTGCTCAGTACTTTTATTCATAAATTAATGTAAACTTTGATTAATTCACATAAAATCTTCAAAATGTCCTGTCACAGTTATTCTTATCATGAATCAACGCAAACAACAATTAATACAAATATAAGATATAGTGTCTACTGTAACACAATTTACATGTAGGTACCCGTATCTTACAAACTATATACGTTCCACCAAATTATCTTTAATTGAATTTGTAGATAATAATTTTATCTCACAACTAGCCCCAAGGTTTTGTTTCAATTAATAGCCCCAAGTGTTATTTTTGTACATTAATGAAGGTGACTAATTTAGCAATTTACCAATCACAAAAAATGTTACGCATTATTAAAAATCAAAGTAAGATATTTAAAATTTAAAATCAGTCGACAATAATAACAAGAATCAAAGCTGTTTGATAGTGCAATTTCATATTACATGTCAAAAATGACGCACCTGCACAGTTCTGTTTACTGCGTCAGCCTGCGGGCCAGTAGCTATTGGCAATATTATGCAGGATGTTTTACATGTCCAATCGATACAAAAAATATATTAATATTGTTCAATATCCTATAGAAAAACGACTGTTACTACTCACCCCTGTTACAAATTGCCCCTACCTCCCCTACACATACATATATAAATAGCTGGATTATTCAAATAATGAAATATCTGTCAATAATTTTATGTTCACTAAAATTATTAGTGGAATTATTCAAATTAGAGTTTATTTGAATATTCAAAATTGATTTGAAATCCGAAAATTCATTTATTATCTTATTCAATTAGCACTATACAAATTTTATTATTTCTAAAATTGCTGGTTAATATATTATGATGAAATAATTTTATGTTTACACAAACAAATTCGAATAATTTTAAATGAAAAGAAAAATAAAAATAGTATTATTATACATTATTAATATATATTTTTCTATTAGTATGAACTACTTAATAAATTTGAATATTAAAGTTTGATAGTATTAACAATAAAATTATTTAAATAGTAAAATTTGATAATTTCAAAAATAGCTGAATTAATACCAAAAAACTTATGTTTACAAAAAATATCAATAAATTTTATTTTACTTTTCATATAAACTATTTATAGAGAAATATCAAGGTTTTTTTACTATAAATAACAAAATGATTCCAATTGAATTAAAGAGATTATTATTTGAATATTTTAGTTTCGTGACAATAATATTTAAAATATTAAGACAAATTGAAAATCATGTTTTTAATACTATATTTATAAAAATTTCATTTATTTTACTATTCATATAAATTAAAGAAATATAAAAGTTGTATGTTATTAATAATGAAATGTTTCAAATTGCATTCAAGCGATTATTATTTTAAATATTTAATTTGTGATAGTAACATTTAAAATATCAAGATAAATTAAAAATCATTTTTACAATATTATATTTATAAAATATATTAAAAGTTTCATTTATTTCGCTATTCATATAAACTAAAGAAATATTAAAATATTATGTTATAAATAATGAAATCATTCAAATTGTATTAAAGAGATTATTATTTAAAATTTTTAGTTTCGTGGCAGTAATATTTAAAATATCAAGACAAATTGGAAATTGTTTTTATAATAATATATTTATAAAATATTATATTAAAAATTTAATATTTATATCGCTATTTATATAAAAGTTCATATTAATATAAACATATAAAGGAATATTAAAGTGTGCATTATTTTATTAATAATTTTATTAGACTGTATTACGTTGTTAGTAATGAAATTATTCAAATTGTATTAAAGAGATTATTATTGATTTTTCTTAGTTTCGGGACAGTAATATTTAAAATATTAAGACAAATTCGAAAACATTTTTTCAATATTATATTTATAAAATATTATATTAAAAAATTTAATTTATTTTACTATCCATATAAACTATTTATAACAAAATGTTATTAATAATGTAGTGATTCATATTGTAATAAAGATATTATTATTTTATCTTTTAATTTCGTGATAAATCAGTACATGTTTATAATATAAAATATTATATATAATAATATAAAATATTATATATATATATATATAATATAGAATATTATATTGAAAAATGTCATTTCTTTTACAATTCATTTAAATTATTCATCAGTGAAATATCAAAGTTGTATATTATTACTAATAAAATTATTCAAATGGTTTTATAATATTATATTTTATAAAAAATAAATATTTTTATTAATATTTAATTCTTCTATTTTTATTCATTTTTTTATTATTAATAAAAATTTGGAAAATTGAAAATTGTACAGTAGGTACTACATTGACAAAAATTATTTCTTGTAATTTCAAGTTATTTCTTGTGAAAATATTACTTGTATCGTTTTGTGCTGTGATTTATTTTATATTAAATATATTTAAATATTATTTTTTAATACATTAAATATTTAATAATATTTGAATATATTTCATATAAAATAAATCACAGCACAAAGCGAGGCAAGTAATATTTTCATATTTAACTTACTTACATGTTTAAAATTTTTAATAAAAATATAATGAATAAATGAAAATAGAAAGTAAAACAGATTTCAAATGGTAATGGAAGACAAGTGTGTATAATAACTAAAAAATGTTATTATTATCACATAAGTTTATAAAACAAAAACAATAACTGAGTTAGTATCATTACCTAAAATATTTAATTAATTATTAAAATTTATTAATTTACGATGCACACTACACAATTTATTTCAACTGCACAGAATTTATTTCGAAGTTCTCACAAGGATTTTAAATGACGAACTGTTGTATGATTATTCTTGGACAGTATTCTTAGTTTTCTTACAATTTATACAAAGAATCTCCGATAAGATTTATCAAAAAGTTGTCAAAGGTCATAAACGTCACTGGGAAACATTTCGAATATACAAATATTCCGAATGCAGAATTCTATTTACTCATGCCAGATCTTGTCATAAAGTGTGAATGTTGACATAAAACTGACTAACTTTTATTAGACAAACTACACAAACAATAAAGTGAACAAGTGATTTTTCGTTAAATAAGTTAATATTATTTTCAAAACGCAATAAATTTTTTTTAGTTATATTTTTTGCAAAAAGTCAGATTTGTTAATAATTTGTTAAATTTTTTCTCGACGTTTCAAGGCATTCTAAATCATGAGACCAAATTTGGAAAAAAGTATGTGTGTGTGTATGTGAGTCGATTTTGACCTTTCGTCGACGTTTTTTCAAAAACGGCTGAACCGATTTCAAAAATTTAAAAGCCATTTGACGTAACTAGATAAAGACTAGTGTTTATTAGTTTTGCATGATTTTGAAAATTCAAAAACTATTATTTGGGATCATGCTGATTAGTTTTGGACAAAGATTGGCCAGGCCGTTTCTTTGTAATTGATTGTTAAATGAAATATCGACGATTTTAATGAATCTTTGTATAGTGCGTTCAGTACGTGGTTTTAATAAACATACTAAAACATTATAGTTCTACAAAATATAATTATAAAAAATCATTAAAATTTTGTTTATTTGCCCGCTTTTTTAAAAAATACTCCGTATATGTATTAGGCTCACTTTTCCATAATGTGTAATAACAAATTGTGGCAAATTTCTGGAACTTTCTTCACCAATAAATAAAATAAGTCATAGTCATTAAATAATTTCAAAACTTTAAATTTTTTGAAAACTTTGAGAAAGTTAGATTTTTATTTATGTTTGTAGAAAGTTTTTATTTTGAATTTTTTTAACTTTTTTCTCAAAGTAATCGCGTTTCGTAGATGTCTTAGAAAAGAAATGTCGAAGCGCGTGGGCGCCGTGTCGCGGTCTAACGGTTAAACATTAGCATGGAATTCATAGAAATGTAAATAAAATTTGTATTTTGTTATTAAAATCTCTATATAATATCTGAGAATTTGACTTTTACATTAGTAGTTCATTTTCACGTTTATAGAGTCATTATATTAAATTAATAAATTTATTTGATCATTGATATATTCATATTTAGATATGTAGAATAATTTTTACGTTAGTTCACTTATTTTAACATTTATAGGTTCATTTTAATTTTAGTAAATTTATTTTAAAATTAGCATATTTATTATCAGTATAATAATAGTAAATAATTCTTTATATAAGTACATTAATATTTATATTAGGAAATTGGTTCTAATTGGTTTTTATGGTAGTAATTTTATTAGCATTAGAATTAATATATAATTTTAGTATTTATTACAAATTATAGATACTCTGCTAATAAAAACATGTTTTAAAAATTTATTTGAACAAAGCAATTATTTGTTTAATGCACATATTTTAACTAAAGGTTATGGTTAAATATTTTATTATCCATCGATGATAATCTGTACAGTTTGACAAAAAAAACAAAAACAATATAAATATTGATGAACAAACGCAATTTCATTACTTTTGTGAATACGTAGTTTGGCGAATAATCCTTAATTAACAATATATTTGTCAAATCTGCTACCCAAATCTAGATACAAACAAAAAGGGTTTAAATGAAACACTATATACTGTTCACATAAATTCTATTTTGGTACACAGAAATAATTAAAAAATGTTACATACACATATACATTTGTCATTTTTGTTACTTAAAACATTCATCCAAACCAAACTATAATAGGTATCTTAAGAATAAATTATATTAATTACTATATGGTTTTAATAACAATTTTAATTACGTACATAATACAGATTTATTTATTGGTTATGATCATTTGGTTTACGAGCAGTTTTATATATTACTATAGGGGGAAGTCCCTAAGTGGCGGGCACCTAAGGTTATTTATAAATAAATCAAAAATATTTTACGAAATGTTTATTAAATTATGATTTATATTAGATAACAAAGTTAGAAATCAAACTAAATTACAAAACCGCAATCTTTGCTAAAAAATAATTAATACTATCAATCAAACTTTGCTAAAAATATGAGTTTAAACAGTGGCACATAGTACCGGACATTTCAAAATAACCTGCATTGATCACATATGTAGCTATCTCCACGCTCTGGAATGTCTACACATGTGTCTTTGACGAATGTTCTTAGATATTGCAAAAAAAGTTACTATTTATCCACCCTTTTGGTTGGGCGACGCCGATGCTCTCAGCTTGATGGTACCTACTAAAACTGGTTAAAAGATCTAATGATATTCTACCATTTTACAGATAACAATCAAGTACAACTTTTATCTTTGCATACCACTCAAATGTAAATGCATAAATATGCTAGAATTACTTCCATTGATCTTCAGGTGACGCCTTAATTTTACGCCTAAAACAGGAAAAGGTTGCTCTCGTCGTAACCGTGTGCGTCACAGGCGAGGCTTGGCGCGTGATCTTGTACCTGTGTGCCCCCAGTGCCCCTTTCACCTGTATTTTGAAATGAAAAGATCGCTTAAATAATACGTATTAAGTAGAGTGTCCGGTGCTTGGTGCCGTCCGGTGTTACGGGACTTTCCCCTAATATATTTTTTCTAAATCCGATATTGCCGGACAAGGAGAACCTTAGGCTTACTCTTTTGGGATTTTCATGAAATTTCGCATGGTTATAGAGTTGATAGCTAAACCGAACACCTTAAAATTATATGGGACTATGAGAAATGGTTCATTTGTAAAAATTAATTCAAGTTTTGAAAAATAAATACCGAGTCAACTTTTTTGACAAAAGTGCAAGCCAGCTCTTACACTCACTGAGCTCATACACTGTACGCGAATGTAGTGAGCGCAGTCTTTTTTTTTTTCAATACTTTAATTATTTTTTATAAGTAAACCACTTCTCATAGCCCTATAAAATTTTAAGGTGTTCGATTTGGCTATCAACTCTATCACTATGCGAAGTTTCATCAAAATCCCAGAAGAGTAAACCTGAGGTTCTCCGAAAAACGAAATGATCGTAACGTATAAAAAATCGTTAGCCATACCTTTTATTGAATTAACAATAAATAAATAAATACTATTATAATAAATACATAATTATTTCTACAATAAATAAATATCATTACAATAAATAAATAAATAATCTTAGACATATTTACATTTGAATGCAGGTTCTTTGGAATGCAACGATTTGGATTCGTAACTGGTCATATTTTGATTGTCATTATTTAGTATATTAATTATTGGTACTTCATTTATCGATTATTTGCTACAATACGAAATTGAATTTCTTTCAAAACTGATTTTGTTAAGATTCATTACAGACTAGTATTTTCATAGAGTATGTCTTATAATAAATATAGTCATATAAATAAATACAAATCAATAATACGTCATGTGCAATGGTGAGAGCTTATCATGGATGGAACCGATTATTTCTATCGATTCGTTCTTCAATAATGCAGTTTCTAGGAAATTCGCTACGACCATAGATATTTATATCAGGGAATCTACTTTTGAAATTGAAAATGTCGATCATATTATATTTACAAGTTACTGGAGCAATATTTACGCTCAGTGCTTTTGCTCAGGGATGGAATTATGCAAAAACCAATATATTATTCTACCTGGTATTCAATACACGTTGATTTGATAAGTTTTCCCATGGTAACTTAATTCTATGGACGATAACATTTTACATAAATTTATATGCAAACGATCTCATGGTCGCGTAGCACCACTAGGTTCTTTAAATTGGGTTAGTGTCACAAAATTCTGAAGCGAAAATGATGTAAATACTATATATTGCCATCTGATTTTTTTTTAAATATTACATGCAACTTGGAATGAACCACGAGAAGTATGAACCACGAGACTGACAATTATTTGCCTTAGAGCAATGAACCAAAAAATATTTTTTAATAAGGAAATTAGGCTAATCATAAAATACATTTGTATATAGATCACAATAATCAATAGAGTGTGTATATTTTTTTCTGTGCATTATGTCGATATCTATGGTGTCAATATAGTTCTGTTATTTTGAGGCATACGACGGATTTATCTATCAATTATCTTCTTTATTCGAGCCAAGATAACTTGTAATAAGTAATATGACAATAAATTTGAAAAGTTCCAGGAGTTGTCTCTCCGTCTATCGTCTATTTGTTGCTGAACCCATGTACTGTATATTGATGTGCCGTAAAATAGACCAATGTTATGGCAAGGCCATATTACGTTGCAGTTTTCATACAAAATCGTACTAAATGTTGTCTCATATTCGACAAAAATCTGTTAAGGCAATCTTTGCAGTTTTTAGTTAATTTTTTTGTCTTATTGTTAAATTGTATTTTTTGCTATCTATAAAAACCAGGTATGTTAGCTCCTGGAAAAAGGCGACAAAATAGTTTTCTTCTTTCTATCTTAATAAGATCTTCAGGTTGACTCGCCTGGATTTTGGCGAACCTTTACATGGTGATAGGGTGGTAAAAATAATTTCTTTAAAATATTATAAACTTATGAGAAGTAAGTGGTTTAATTACAAAAATGAAATAAGTTTAAAAAATTGGTTGTGAGCTCTATCTGTTCTTATGGTCATCATTACGTATAGGCCACGATGGGCTTATTTTCAATTGGAAACGTATTCTGAACTATATTTTCAACTGAAAAAGGACATCGCGTTGCCCGATGTCAGATTGCCAGAGCGAGGAATCGAACGCGCGACCCCATCCACATCGGTTCACGAGTTAACGATCGGCCACGACAACTATATTTCATATAATGTACTAATTTTTTATTTTGTTCACTTTATTTTTATATTGTCATTCATAAATATTGTATAAAATATTTATAATTAATATTTTTTTATATATACATGTAATTAATATGTAATCGCTATTAAAAATTGACATATCCGAAAAAAATCTGTCAATGTTACATTAGTTCTGAACTTTGTCGGTAAAACAATTTCATATATTTTAATTGCTGCTATATTTTACGATATTTCTGGAAAATCGTACCTATTGCAATTCAAATCATATCAGTATCATAATCATATTATAATTCAATCCCCGGAAAGCATATTTGATTTGTGTTTAAAATTATTTTGCTAGTTATGACGATGCATTATTTTTGAAATAGCATATAAATTTTAACAAATCATTTTCTATGGTTTAATTTTCTATGGTTAAACCACATGTAACCACTTTTTGGTTAGTTTGGTTAATTTAGTTAACTTTGGAAGAGAAACCCTAAATAACATTTCTATGACCGAAATATTGACAAAACTGCTCCAAGCTTGTTAGAATTAAGACCATTTGTTAAACTCTGAATTTGAAATTTTCAAAATTTGTCGATTTTGAAAGGCCATCCTTTAAAAAAAAAGCTTTAAGAATTTGCGCATTTAATCAGGATTGTAAAATGGAACTTAGTTTGATATTAAGAAATGAGCATGAACATATAAACCGAAAAATAACCTGATATTTGTTAACGCATTTTATTATGCATGACCATTATCAATTTCTTTCATTATTGAGCTTGTGCCAATGAAAAACATTTGAACTGAATACGTATAATATATGTACCTATAGATTCTTTTCAATTATATCAATTTTGTTCCCAAAATATATGAAATTAGTTAATAATAATAAGCAATCATTGCAATATTTAACCATACAAACATAAAACTAGATTAAAAAAAAATGTACACCAATGGGATTCGAACCCAATCATTTTTAACTTTCTTATCTCTGAACAGGGCGCAAAAATTGGTAGAAAATCTTGCATAAACGAGCGGTTGTTTTTTTTTAAGTTTAATTAATTTTTATAATTAAACCGCTTCTCGTAGGCCTATAAGATTTTAATGTGTTTGATTTGACTATCAACTCTATCGCCATGTAAAGTTTCATCAAAAACCCAGAAAAGTAAACCTCCTTGTGAGTAAAGTGCCTTAGTTAGTATTGATTGGGTTATTTTTCGGTTTTTATTTTCTCACTTCATCGATATGTTAATAGAAAGTGCGCAGCCTATTTATCTAAACTTAAATTAAATTTTATCATCAAACCACTTCTCTCAGGCCTATAATATTTTAAGGGTTTTGTTTTCACTAATAACGGTATCACCATGCAAAGTTTCATCAAAGTTCCAGACGAGTAAACCTGAGGTTCGCCTTGTAATTTCCGGAGAAAATCAATCGCTACCAAAAGGAAGCTGCAAGATAATCTATCGTTCTACATTTTCATTCAATAGATTATTCTGGTGATAAATATATCGTATACCTCGAGCTTGGTTCTTTGTAAGCAGAATAATTTATATCTTTTACCGCGTCATAATTATAAGCAAGATATTCTATTGCGAATCTATGAATCATAACGGTTTCAAATATTTGCATATATTATATAGAAATTACTATATGTTGTTTTGGTCAGTAACATGCTCTACAAATTATCTTATGAATAATATGCTAATACGTACTATGTGGACATTTTATAGCTTTACATATTATTATAGTATCACGTATCATTATCTGCAATACACTATTATTAATTACAATCAAATACATTGTTAGTGTTACTTAATTCTAAGAGGCGTCATCTGCGAAAAAAATAAATTTTCGAGAATGGAGTGCACAATAAAACGAGTTTTACAAAATCATCAGATAAAAAATACAAGTTAAGTTTCTGACACAAAATATTTCCTTGTTGGACAACATAGTTCTTTATTGTGATGCAAAATGTATCACAACATTGTTTTACATAAAGAATACGATAAGAATACATTTTATATAATTAAGTATAATTTTAAATTTATATTTATGATAGAAACAATAACAAATAATTGTATTTATAAAAAAATCTTGTGTCTCAATCTTTATAATTTTTTCTTTTTGTTTTGCAAAACAAAACAACATTGTGCTCCAGCTTCTTTAAGAAATAGCCCGTATCTACAAAAATGATTATAAATTTCTATTTTTGACTGCCGATCGGCTAATACCAAAAATTGAAATATCACTTTTTCATCGGACATAGACTATGGCTTTGTGGTCTCCAAGATCAGAATAATGTGCTACAATCAGTAACTTGTTTTTTTTTTAAGTTTTGTGTATTATTAACACAATTATTTTTATAAAACACAACTCCTATTTGAGTATACAGGCATATCAGCTACATGTACTAATAGCAGAAAATTGAATTAAACGTGAAATTTATAATTCTTCTGGAAGATTTAGTAGCAAGATGTAGTACATTAGCTATACATACACAAATAAATTAAATATTGTACCATTTAAATTTATACATTAGAATAACCTCCCAATAAATTGGCAATACTTGAAGGTACACTTTGTTTGTCCTGTGCCACCACTGGTGGTCTACTATGCCAATATGCTCGCCTTCTATAATACGGTTCCGCATATTGCGGATCATCATAATAATTTGCAAATTGATCACCACGATCATAAGGTCCATAATACCCCGACCCCGTATGGTGACCCCCATTATGAATATGCACGTGCACATCTTTGTGATGACCAGAAGGCTCCTCGCCCCATTGGGATTTCGCACTGTGCGCCCAGAGATAAATTTTCCCAAATACTGCACTCAAATTCAGCAGCAGAAGTGTGGCACCGATCAGGAGTCCTTTTAAAGAGATGGCGGTGAGAACCACCAAAAGTGTTGACATCACACCCATCTTGTACATTATTGGCAGCATGGCGAATTGAAGTTTCTTGATGCGACCGAAAGTTCGAGGTTCTGAAAATATAGAAAAGAAAATGTCAGGTTTATTTTAATGATACATCTAAATAATTGCAAACAAAATGTTAAGTAGGATTGTAAGAATAAATACACTAGATTTTATTTTTCTTCGTGAAAAAAGTTTGGGGAAAATCCTGTCTGTATCTGACTAACTTGTATACAATTTAATCAAAAATCCTGAAGTCCTAACTTAATCTGTATGAGTCTTTTATTGTCAACACCAAGGAAGCAACCCTTACGAAAAGGTCATATTTCTGATGAAGAAAATGATTGTGGATTTGAAAAAGTAAGGATGAGATATGTGTGAAAAGTCTTATTGGGACAGTACAAAATGTAGAGTGAGGAAAATAATTGGGAAGTTTCAATATACTAACAAAGATGTAAATGAAGAAATGCTGCATAGTGAGGAAGTAAAAAAAAAAACTATATTAATAAGTAGCACGATTATAAAATGACTAGACAACTATATTGTAACCACATCACAGCTACCCGATAGAAAAAAAAATAGAAAAACTGAAAATATTGTAATAAAGAAGAATGAAGATGGCATCTTGTTGTGGGAAATAAAACACCGATTCTGAAAAGAAAAAGTTAATGAAATATTTAATTTACAGTGAAGAATAAATAGTGCTCTTCGGATAAAATACCAATAGATATTTGCTTGATGAATTCTGGATTTTTTAAAATTTTGTGCTTATTTTCTGAACTGCAATTACATGAAAAGCAAAAAGGTTTTTGAAGATAGTTCAAGAACTAATATATTATAATAATGAACAATATTGTGAGAAAACTTAATACAGAAAAAATTGGTTAAAAACTGGTAAAAGCCATATTATGTAGAAATTTATTAAAACTAGCGATGTATGGCACCGTGCCTTAATACTGGAACTTCCCGTACCGTAACTTTCATTATTCGTATTTTATAGACATATTATAAGAGCTTATGAATCGGACGACGACGTTTATGTATGTTTACATAAAAAGTGAATAAACAAAACTTGATCAAGCGGAGTTAGAATGAAGGAATTTATCTCATACTTCTAAGAATTATATAAACTGAATTGCAAAGTTATAAGTATTTATTTCAACTCTATTTGTGAGCTTTAGAATTTTAGCTAGAATCAAATTTAAAATCCGAGTTATTTTCGATATACAAAAAAAATTTTTTTTTTTAAATAAAAAAATGCCTTTCTCAAAAGCGTATCGTTTCTTCACACTGTCACCACAAGCAAAATGTTTTTTGAATCATTCAAATCAGATGCTTCGTTCTCTCAAAACTACCATGTTTTGCACATTTGGTTTCGTATTTCCGAAACAGTCGGACCTCTCTGTCAAAACTTATCAGCACCTCTCTTCATCAATAGAAATCGAATGTTTTATTAGTTATTCTAATCGGTTGATCCGTGCGCCCGAAATCGTGGACGAAACTACATGCATACGCACACACATCAATTTTTTGTAAGGCATGCTAAAATGTTCAGAAACCTTGGATATGTAAAGATATGCAAAAATTTCCATTTTCGACTTTTAGACGATTACAAAAACTCACCCTACGGAAAGTTAATAATGTTAACATTGAAAAACAAAAATTATATACCTGTGTGTCCTGACCAAGAAAGAAACAAGTTTCAAAGAAACTTTTTGTTTTCATTTGAATTTATTTTTCAGAAAACAAGCACAAATATATATATATATATATATATATATATATATATATATGTGTGTGTATTAGGAGACATATCTACCACAATAATATTGTAAAATATTGTATTTTGGCTTGACTTTAGTGGGTACTCGAAATTTTATGATTTTGCTGAAATTGAAAAAGTTTTTTGCAAGATATTTTATGGAATCACTTGCGGTCGGCGTTTTCTATCTAGAAATGAATATATTTTTTTTGCTATATGACTTTTGACTTTGTATGAAATCAATTTGAATATTTGGGAGAAGTCTCTTGGTATGAATGTTTTGTTCTCGACACATAACTAAAACTAGTTGTAAGTAAATAATCGACTTAATTAATAACAATTGAGATTTAGTACTTTTTAAAATTGTGACGAATAAATTCTCAACTGTTTAAATAAAGTTTTCACCACAAAGATATAAAATTTATTTTTTTCAGACAAACATATAATATTTTTAATTGTTTTAATTATAGTGCACAAACACGCGCTTCTATATACAAACACGAAAAAACGGTCCGGCCGATCTTCGGCAAAAACTAATCAGCAAAATCTTAAAAATTGGTTCAGGGCTTTTTGCGAAAACGTGGACGAATTATCCCATAGGCTGGGTAAAAAGGGACAGACATCGGGTAAATAAATACAATGTCTTATTTTTAATTTTGAACGAAATAATAGCTAAAATATTTAACCTATGTAAATACAAATTTCATGCGCATATTTTCATAAAGATTATACTGTATAGTCCGTATATAACATTGATCTGGTATTATGTCAGAAATATTCATCTGCTATCTTCAACTTAATTTACTTTTTCATTTACTGTTTTTCATTATTCACACATTTCCATGGTAGAGGTTCAGTAGTTTCTTTTTATCCCACACATCTGTTGAATCTAACTTAAAACTAACAATATATCTTATACAACAATTAGATAAGGTATACTAAAAAATTATGTAGAAGTCCAATAAACTAAACAACAGTGCTCATATCAAAAAAAAAACTCCAAAATATTATTGCCAAAAATTCTCTACTTTATTTGTTTTTGAGATATTGGTGGTGGACCTTTTTATCCGCGGATTTTTAAGCCCCGCTCTACCCTATATATGTCTGTGTGTATATATGTGGTTACTATGTAACTTTTACAAAATAAAATATTGCGGAATCATATTCGTTGTCTTGAATTTACATTTGTTATTTATTTCCACATTCTGTATGTAAAGATTCCTCCTAATAATTCAATTTATGTGCAAATGTAATTTATACGTAATGACGTTTTTGGAATTCAGATTAGACCAATTTCTTTGTATTTTTCAAATATCTTAATAAGGACAGAAAAGCCCTAAACTCTGAATAAATAAAGGAATATAATATTCGTGGATAATTTTTTGAAAGCAAAAATATTCTATGAAATTCGATGGCATGAATAACACATTTTGTGCTCATTTTATTCGTTTTTCACATTTATAATCCTGTTTTAAAGTTAATTTATACAAATTTAAAATCTAATAAATGTGAAACTTAGTGAAAAAATATTGTTGAAAATAATAAAAGCAACTTATAATTAACTTCCCAAAAATTTTTGTTTTAGTCAGACAATGCGATTTTCTCATCTTACGTTTACTCGACATTTCAAGTGATTCTGAATGGTCCGTGTGTATGTGTATATGTGAGTCGATTTTTGAACTTTCGTCGAAGAGAATTTTCAGAAGAGTGCAAACAATAAGTAAACTAGTGGTGTATAGCATCGTGCCTTAAGGCAAATTGCTGGAACTTCCCGTACTGTAATGAAATATTCGAGAAATTTTAAATGTTTTCAAATATATTATTACAAATACTGTAACTTTCATTATTTTTGCTATCTTGTTGTATATGAGCAAATCAAATGTAAATCATAAATGACTTTATCTCCAGAATATTAACAATCGTCATTTCACTTCGAATTCAATTTCAAAAAAATAGTTGCCTAATTTACACAAAATTGAAAAAGTGAGCATTTGCAAATAATTCTGTGCGGCATTTTCACTTATACTGTGCTTAGCTTGGCAGCATTTTCACATTTTTCAATTGTTTTCACAAAATTGGATAAGTGCTCCAGTACATAAACAGTCTAAACGCACTTGGGTAAGCATTTGTACCAGAGTAGCGCTTAGACTGTGCTTACCTGGGTATTTTTTTGAATTTTTAATCCAAAATTACAAAAATATTTTATAGAAATTAAAAAAGATGTAATAATTTTTTATCTTCAAAAGCAATTGTTTTGTCAATACAAGCAAAAAGTTTTTTAGATCATTCAAATCGGACGCTTAGCTGTCTCAAAAACTGCCATTTTTTGCACATTTAGCTCTGTATCTTCGAAACGGCGGGACCTGTTTTTGCCAAAAACTAATCACCTCTTTTCCCAACCATTACAAATAGAATGTTTTTTAGATCATTCAAATCCGATATTCCGTTCTCTCAAAAACTCGATTTGTATTTTCTGCACTCTTTGCTCTGTATCTCCGTAACGGCTGGACCTGCCTTTGCCAAAAACTAATCAGCACATCTCCGTATCAATAGAGATCGAATGTTTTTTAAACCATTCAAATCGGTTGATCCGTGCGCCCGAAAACGTGGACGAAAAAATGCGGACATACAAAACACACACACATACACACACATCCATTTTTTCTGAGGTATGCCAAAATGTTCAGAAACCTTCAAAACGTCGAGAAAAGCAAAAATTTTCATTTTCGATTTTCGGCCCATTACTGTAACTACCCTACGGGAAGTTAACAAGAAATTTTACACGAGATAAATTAAATTAATAGTTATTCGAACTCTGATGATGAATTTTTAGGACGGAGGAGCAGAGCAAGGTTACGTACAGTGTTACCTTTGTAAAAAAATGTACCCTTGAAATTTGTCTTTGGCATTGGTTGAATATTGTAACTATTCTTTCGTAAAACATCTTCAAAATTGAAAATAAGAAATTGGACCTGTTTGTCCCCTGGCCGTCCCATTTCACCCCATGAGGTAAAAAGGACCAGGTGACAAATTCGAGGAAAACTGCAAAAACAAACACATTTTTACAGTGATTAAAAAACAGGTTTTACTGAACATAGTCAGATAGTTGTTTGCTTGATATATGTCATTTGTTGTGATATAATTGGTTCGGATTGCACAATATAATTGCTCGAATTTAAATTGGATTTCTGTGCCCTAATACACAAAATTGAATTAAACTTGAATACATAAGAAACTTTATATTCGATTGTTTGTCGATTTATTTACAAGGATTTAAAAGCTTACTATTGCATGAAAGAATCACAGTAAAAGAACCGTGCAAAAATAACTCGGAATGCATGTAGGTTTTATGACATCGAAATGCTTCCAATCTCATTTCTCAGGAAATGTATTGATGACATTGTTGATACGTTCTAGTTTGATGGTTGCACGTAACTAGAACACTGATGCTACCTAAAATAATGGAAATTTATGTCGAAACTTGAGTACGAGCACGCGAACACAATTTATTACTGCAACTATTTCTTCATGTGCAAGTTTCCGATACTTCGCCAACACGAGAGTGCAGTTTATTGACGATGGCGGCTTTCGGCATCGATCTTTAACAAGGAATTCTACTGCCTTGAAAAGGAACGTTAAGATTCTTTCTAGATTTTATTCTTTACGAAGTCACATTTTTATGTGTTCTTTTTTACTTCTCGTAGGGTAAGTTATAGTGATCGCAAATAATTGAAAATGAAAATTTTCATGCTTTAGAAAAAATGAATTTTTGTGTGTGTGTATGTGTGTGCGTGCGTGTTTGTGTGCGGATACAAATTTTTGTCGACGATTTCGGGAATACGGATCAACTGATTTGAATAATTTAGAAAACATTCTATTCGTATTAATAAGGAGACATGCTGATTAGTTTTAGGCAAAGGCAGGTCTAGCCGTTTCGAAGGCATGGGGAAAAAAGAACGAAAGAAGGTAATTCTGTTTTTGAGAGAACGAAGCGTATGATTTGAATAATTTAAAAAAAATTATTTGTATTGACTAAACGAAGAACTGTTTAAATTTTTGTAAAGGCAGCGGTTATGAACTCTCGATATTCTCAACAGTATGAAATAGCCGATTTGCATTATTGAAAAAACATTCGGTACTCGATCGCGAGGCGTTTTTGCAAAAGGCACATCCTGCCGTTCCGGAGGTCAGGAGCGCAAAGGGTGTAAAAATGGTCATGCAGTTTTTGAGAGAACGGATCATCCGATTAGATAAATTCAAAAAACGTTTTGCTAGTGTAGAAGGTGTGCAAAAAATGGTTTTAGAAAAAATGTTGTAGTTTTGAAAAATTTCAAACAAAAAAAAATTCAAAATTTTCAAAAAAAAAAATTAAATTTTCAAAAACTCAAATTTTTGAAATTTTTCATTTTGAAAAGAAAATCTAAATTTCGAAAAATTCGAAAAATATCAAAATTAAAAAAAAGAATTTTTACAAAAATTTGAGAATATGTTTGAATTTTCAAAAAGATCAGATATTATCAAAAATTTCCAAATTCTAAAAACAATAAAAAAACGATTTTTTTCGAAAATTCTAAAAAATTTCGAACTTATAATAAATTTCAAAAAAATCAAATTTCAAAAAAAATTGAAGTAATTTCTTATAACATACACATAAGTTGTTTGTAGAATACGCTCGTCGCCCAATAAGCACTTATTAATTTACAGTAAGTAGTTATAATAAATAATGATTTGAAATTATTTAAAACAATTATTGATTATTTTCTTTCCTCGAATTTTTAATTACGATATGGGAAGTTCCAGCAATTTGCCTTACGGCACAATGCCATGCACGAATAATAGACTATATCATCTAATGAGAAAAAATCAATTGCTTAGCGATCAATTATGGGTGCACCTTGGTGAAATATTCAACATTGGATTTGGTTGACGATGACGGGGTTTTGTGTCGATCTAGGAAAAGGAATCTTACTTTTTCTAGAAATAACATGTTTTAAAAAGAGATTGCTATTTGGAAAGTCAATATTCTTGAAAGCGTTTTTTCCTTGAAATACTAACTTGTATTCAACGTAGAATTCTATTCGAAATAATGCTTTGTTTTTTCAGCAAAAATATCAATTATTGACTATATTAGAATAAATTTTTCGTTTTTTGCATGATAAAAGGGCATTTCTTAAAAATAAACTTTACTGCAATAAGTTTTGCTGCGGATGCCAAAACAGATATATCGTGCATAGATGCATTTTTCCTGGGAAATCACTTTTTCATGAGAATGGTTTATGTATCATAATCATAACATATAGGGTGTAAGATATATTATGAATAATATTATTAAAGGTATAAAGTGGTACAAATTTACCTTCTAATGACACTGTCTCTCTAAATTCTTCAGTATCTTGTGATTTTGTCGAACTTTGACAATCAGCTAGAGACAAGTACAAGCATATGATTAAACATAGCCAAAATACTCGTGAAAGTGGTTCCAAAAATACGTTTTTTGACATCATGAGAGTTGTCTGTGGAAGAAAAATATAATTATTAGACAAAATAAAAGATTAGATAAATCTATATGTGTATATATATATATATATATATATATATATATATATATACAGAGAGTCCCTGAACTTAACGTCAAGCCAAAACGGGATGAAAGTATTGACCTTAACTGTTCTGACAAAAATTATCTCACGTTGTTTCAAATTATGAGCTTTTAAGTGCGACCTGGAGCTTTAGTGAAATTATGATCATTTTTCGGTTATTGTGGTTAATTTTTTTTAAATTTAAACTTTACAATTTTCGATTTACTAATTTCCCGTAGGGTAAGTTATAGTAATCGCAACAAAATCGAAAATGAAAATTTTTGCATATCTTTACTTTTCAAAGGTTTCTGAATATTTTAGCATACCTTACAAAAAATGGACGTATGTGTGTGTATGTATGTCTAAATACAATTTTTCGTCCACGATTTCGGGCGCATCGATCAACCGATTTGAATGATTCGATTCCTACAGATGGGGAGATGTACTGATTAGTTTTTAGCGAAGGCAGGTCCAGTCGTTTCGAAGATACGGCGAAAAAAGTGCCAAAATTGGTAATTCAGTTTTTGAGACTGATGACCCTTCGAGATCGATTTTTGATACTTTTTTTGAGCAGTATGACCACCTAGAGAGACTATTGCTTTGCATTTAGCATGTGTGGTAAGTCGGTGAGTGGTGTACATCGATTACGCTGTCGATACTTTTTGAGTACTATCGACGAGAACTATCGATACCGGCAAATATATCGAGCTTAAATATCGATACCAAAAGTACTTACTATCGACCGCAAAGTATCGATCTTTACTCAATACTCGATATATCGTTCTAAAACTAGTTTCGGCTTGACGTTAAGTACTGGGATGCCTGGTATATATTCATATGCAAGTAATGTACTCATACTATTCTGCACATCATAATGTTATAGAATTTTATAGAGATATCCATATTATAATTTATTATAAAATATTTTTCTCGTCAAAGATATAGTATGGTACATAAATTCGTCGACTTCTATTCTACGTATATCTGGATTTCAATGTCGATTTCAGTGAACATTGATTTGACTTCAAGATAAGAACTATAGATGGATATACAACAATGAGGAGCAGTTTCTAAAAAGGAGAAAAAACCTAATCAGGCTTTTTTCTGCACACGTATCATTAAATAGTATAATAAAATTTCTAAAAGCTTCGCTTTCATTCAATTACACAGTTCATTTGAACTAATGGAATTTGCGTGTACAATTTCGTTCTCACTCATAAACGCAAGTAAAGATATCATTAAAACTAAAACGACTTCATTCTGCAGAATAAAATTTATTTGATAAGGATTCTGAAGAATACTTAATTGATAAGATTTAATATCAAAATTATTTATTCTTACCCTGAAGTTTGATTTTGCTATTATCAAGTATATCATATGATATCATAAACTCGTATAAGTACAAACAAGAGTGCCAGTATATTCTAGTTTAAAAGTTCATAAGGGTATATGTATATGGGTCATTCTTTTACAAATCGTACAGATTTTGGGCAAAAAAATATATGACATTTTAGAATTCTGAAAATTTGTTTACAGATACTATTCATAAAATCATTTGACACGTATTTCAGGATTTTGCTTTAAAAATTTTTTTAAATGAAATATTTATGATTGAAATTTGAATAATTTGCTCAATTTTGATGGTCTTCCTCTGCATTAATCTTAACATCTCCAGTTGTGGTGAACAGATCAGTATGTTTTTTTTTATTGTACTCATTTTGAATTCAACTTTCTGTTAATTGAAAAAAATAAATTGTTTTTGCAATTTTTTAACAAAAAAACCAGTCTATTGTTAACATAGGATTTACATACCCTTTCCCCAATTCGGATCGATTGAAATAAACAACATAATTATATCCGAAGAAGTTGTCTTTGACAGAAAATAGAAACAATTGGAGTATTCTAAAGATTCGGGCGCACATGTTTGCAGGCAGTCCTAATGAAACAACATCGGGTAAAAGTTTCAATTATTTCATAAAACAGTATTGTTAGGATTGTTAGATATTAATTATTAGATATGTACTCATGTTTCTTGGCCTCTGATCAACCCAGATAGATGGGCAGGTTTCAAAGAGCAAAATACATCTATTTTTTATATTATTTTCACCTAAAACTGAAGTAAATGTTTTGTACTTTTTAAATTATAACAAAAGATTTTGAATCAGATAATTGCATAATTGAGATGATTTTAAACGCCCATGGATCATTTCAGGAACATCTATCAACAAAATATAACAATTGCTCTATAAGTGAACATTGCGCTCAAATGATGATAAATGGATCAGTTTCTGGTTAACCTTTGACCCACAGGTGAAAAAATAGGTTTAATTCATAATATTTTTTAAATATGCGATATAGTGTTTATTATTTACACAACTTGTTTATTTTAGATTATTGCATTTGATAATCAGCAAAAGATTGAGATGCTGCTTCACAAATTGGTGTAAATTCTTGTCAGATATGTTCCTTAGTATATTCAGAATTGTTTGCCATATATAAGAACAGAATCCCAAGTTTTGCAAGGGATCTTTTCATTGAGCAAAGTAAGTAGTATTTTATTTTATATAAATAGTTTATTTTTGCAATTAAGGGGCCGTATCTTCGGAACGGCTGGACCTGCCTTGGCCAAAAACTAATCAGCACGTCAGCCGATCAATAGGAATCAAATGTTTTTTGAATAATTCAAATCGGTTGATCTGTGTTCTCGAGAGCGTCGACGTAAATGTGTATTCGCACATACATACATACATACTACACACATATACATTCATTTTAATTAATATTTTTGGCTTATTAGGATATGCCAAAATATTCAGAAGACTTTCAAACGTGAAAATTAAAAAAAATTCATTTTTGAGTTATTCGCGACTACTATGACAAACTCTACTAGAACTCAAAAAAAAAAATTATAGTAACGCGAACCAAAATTTTATGATAGATCGTTTTTATATTATATGCCAAAAATGACGGACTTACACAGTTCTGTTTATTGTGTCAGCCTGTGGGATAGTAGCTTTGACAATATTATGCAGGACATTTTACATGTTCATTGAAGACAAAAAATAGTTTAATATTCTATGGAAAAACGCCTGTTACAGATTGCCCCTAGCTCCCCTACATGCAGTGTGGAGTATTAGTACACTAGAACTTGAAAGCTTATAATTATATATGTCTATAAAATATTGTTCAAACTACATAATAGTTGATATATGATAATATTGCGCATAATGAAATTCTAGTACAAGAATGCATAATAGCATCGGAGCGCGTATTTGTGTAGTAGTGCTAGTATAGCATATGAGTATTCGATTGATCAGTACAAAACAGATTGATAACACGTGGTTTGTAAATCACTAATTCCAATGCAATTTCTCGTCTTCGCGCCTTGTTTAACAATGAAATGAAATTCCTTCAAGGTGAATAATAAATTCAGCATACTTTCTGTCAGTTTATACAAAAATCTACGTGACGCTCGACTCACCTGGAGTTCATTCCGCGATCTACGAGCAACAAAGAACGCATCAAGTTTTACTCTTAACGAAGATTTGACCGAGTAACGGTCGAAGAATGAACACTTCGGCACACTTTCAATTCACTAAGATAGATCAGAGATAGATAGATCGACGTACAAAGTCTAGGAATTCAATAGTTGAAAATTCAGAATGGTATTTGAATTTGTTACGCACCTGACTTATAAGGAGAACGTCAGGTTTACGCGCTCGCGAATTCGACGGAACTTCGCATAGTGATAGTCAATTTTTTAAAAATATTATATGCCTATGGGAAATTAGTAACGCTTTTTTGATATTACACGACTTGCTGAATGCTTCGTTAGATTTAAATACGTTCAAAATTTTCATAAATATTGAAAATTATTAACTACCCGTAGGATGAGTTATAACAATCGCAAAAAAATTGAAAATGAAAATGTTTATTAACTTCCCGTAGGGCAAGTTATAGTAATCACAATCAAAAAAATCGAAAATGAAAATTTTTGCATTTCTCGACGTTTCAAAGGTTTCTGAATATTTTGGCATACCTTAGAAAAAATGGATGTATGTGTGTGTGTGTGTGTGTGTGTGTGTGTGTGTGTGTATGTATGTATGTGCGGATACAAATTTTCGTCGACGATTTCGGGAACACTGATCAACCGATTTGAATAATTCAAAAAACATTTGATTCGTATTGATAAGGAGACGTGCTGATTAGTTTTTTGGCGAAGGCACGTCTAGCCGTTCCGAAGATACGGGGCAAAAAGTGCCAAAAACGGTAACTCAGTTTTTAGGAGAACGGAGCGTCCGATTTTAATAATTCAAAAAATATTTTACTTGTATTGACAAGGTGAAGAACCATAACCAGGTGAATTTTCATAAAGGTAGGTCGAGCGGTTTCGGAGATCTAATAAAAAAAGTAAAAAAAAAAGTCATTTGACGGTCAAAAATAATCATTAGACATATGCATATCAAATTATCAGATATTTTATAGAGATTTTAACGTAAAAAAAGTATAAATTTGGCTTACATTTCTATGGGTTCCGTACCAATGTTTACGCGTTAGACGGCGACGCGGCGCTTACGCGCTTTGATATTTCGTCTTTATGAAGTTAAAGCAGTACGATTGCTTTGAAAAAAAGTTTAGATCTTCCAAAATATGTCAAAATAAAGAAAAAAATTTTTTTCAAAAAAAAATTTAAAAAAAAAAAAAAAAATTTTTTAATTTTTTTTTCAAAAAAAAGTAATTTTTTGTCCAATGTATAGTTTCTCAAACATCTTATTTTTTTTAAGTAAAATTTTTTCAAAAATGTTAATTGTTTTTAAACAAATAATAATTTTTGGTACGGAAAGTTCCAGCAATTTGCTTCAAGGCACGATGCCTTAATTGCCTTAAGACAGAATTCCACTTACAGCTAGTATATCTTTACGTTTGAGAAGTTTCTGAATATTTTGGCATACCTTAGAAAAAATGGATGTATGTGTGTATGTTTGTGCGGATAAAAAATTTCGTCGATGATTTTGAGAATATGAATCAACCGATTTGAATAATTCCCGTAGGGCAAGTTATAGTAATCGCAAAAAAATCGGAAATGAAAATTTTCATATATCTTTACGTTTCAAAGGTTTCTGAATATTTTGGCATACCTTAGAGATATTGGATGTATGTGTGTGTGTGTGTGTGCGGATACAAAATTTCGTCGACGATTTCGGGAACGCCGATCAACCGATTTGAATAATTCAAAAAACATTCGGTTTGTATTGATAAGGAGACGTGCTGATTAGTTTTTGGTGAAGGAAGGTGGAGCGGTTCCGAAGATATGGGGCTAAAAGTGCCAAACACGCTAAGTAAGTTTTTAAGAGAACGGAGCGTCCAATTTTAATAATCCAAAAAACATTTTACTTGTGTTGACACGATGAAGAACTGATTAAATTTTTGGGAAGGCAGGTCTATGGGTTACGGACACTCAATAAAAATAAATTTAATAAATGTCATTTGGCGGTCAAAAAAGTTTATTGCACATATGTACATCAAATTATCAGATATTTTATAGAGATTTTAATAATGTGTACACATTTTGTTTTTTTTTTGGGTTCCGTACCAAGATTTTTAATTACGGTACGGGATGTTCCAGCAATTTGCCTTAAGGCACGATGCCATGCACCCCACTAGTTTAAAAACCATTTAGTTTACTGTGATAAGGAGAGTTGCTGATTAGTTTTTGGCAAAGACAGGTCCAGACGTCTCGAAGATACGGGACAAAAAGTGCTTAAAGTTGTAATTCAGTTTTTGAGAGAACGAAGCATCCGTTTGAATAATTCTAAATTATTCAAAAAACGTTTTATTTGTATTGACGAAACGAAGAACTGATTAAATTTTTAAGAAGGCAGGTCCAGCGATTTCGGAGATCCATAAAATAAGTAACAAAAACGCGATTTGGCATTCAAGAATGATCATTAATTATATACAAATCAAATTATCAGATAGCACATATAAATTTTAATAATATGTACAAACTTTGTTTATATTTCTATGGGTTTCGTACCAATGTTTATCCATTGGACTGTGATACGGCGCTTACGCGCTTCGATATTTTTTCTCTAAAACAGCCACGCAGCACGATTCCAGCAATTTGCTTTAATTTAGTACGTTTTGACACGAATTATGTACAGTCATTGATTAGTTTATACCGTTCATAAATTCTGAGAGAACACAACAAAAAAGTATTGATCTTTTTCGGAGTTTTAATTAATAGTGGAATCTCCAAAACAAAATAAAAATTATGATATTTCTTAGGTGGGCACATGCATTTCCAATACTAATAGATGTGTATTGATGACGCAAAATAATAATGAAACAAAAGCAAACAGCAAAATGAAACAATATATTGTATTACCGCATAAAAATATAAAAAAACACCATAACCACAACCAATGAACCAATTACGTTTATTACAGTCATATTTAATAATAAATATATAAACTATTAGTGCATAGTATAGTGCCTTAAGGCAAATTGCTGAAACTTCCCGTACCGTAATTTCAAGTTTTTAAAATCTTTAAATTTTTTTGGATTTTGAATTGAAAATTCCTTCCCGTAGAGTAAGTTATTATAATCGTCCAAAAATTGAAATTGAAAATTTTTACATATCTTCACGTTTTCTGAGGTTTCTGAACATTTTGACAAACCTTAAAAAAAATGGATGTGTGTGTGTATATATGGATACAATTTTTCGCCCACGATTTCGGGCGCACGGATCAACCGATTTCACGGGTTCAAAAAACATTCGATTCCTATTGATAAAGAGATGTGCTGATTGAAAAGTCAGTCCAGGCGTTTTAGAGATACGGAGCTAAATGTGCAAAAAATGGCAGTTTTTGAGATAAATAAACATACGATTTAAAATTACTCAAAATATTTTAATAGTCTCATGTACATTTTTGTATCTTTTGTATTATAAATCGTGCCTGATTTTAATGCAAACTATTTTGTTTTATTATTATGTTTTACCTTCAAGTAATAAATACCTTCATTTGTGTACTATATTCAGATTGTAGATAAGAAAATATATATTTTGGTTAATGGTTAAATCATATTATATAGGATCAAATCATATAAATTTTGTAGGTTATTCAAATTAGTAAGTAACGTTGATAGTTGTTTTTTCCTAAAGAAATATTTATAGGTTAAATTCTAACTGTACATCCATTAGCGATGAATGATTGAAAGAAAGTCAAATCGCTCGAAAAACATGAGGAATGCCGAATGTATAAATATATTTTTCAATAAAGCTAAGCAAAAACTTCTAACTTTTTTGTTAAATTCCACGCGAATGAAGTCGCAGGTATAAGTATATATATATATATATATATATATATTAGGGTGGTCCTTAATATGGAAATTTTCGAATTTCCTTGCTCCCAAGGGCTCAAATGGTTCCAAATTGATAAAAAATGATTCTCTGAAAGTTTTAGCTTTGAATATTAACTTTTAGACAGTGCGCAATTCAATCAAACTTCGTATGGAATTAGCATTGAAAATTTTTTGAAAATAAAAAAAAATTTTTTTAGGTATAACTTAGCGAGAAATGAATTGAAAGTAAAAATTTTTCATTCTTCATTTCCAGTCATTTTTTATTGAAAATTCGACGCTTTGCAAAGTTTTTGAAAATTTTTTCATGCTATTTCCATACAAAACTTTGATTTGAATTGCGCTCTATGGGGCGGGGCACAAAAGTCCAATTTTACTTTAAGCAATTTTATTGTGAAACTTATGTGAAGTAATTGTAAATCAATTACTTCACAACAAAAAACACATCTCAAACAAACAACTATCTAACTAGCTCAGTACAACTCCAGGCTAATTCATCAAACAGGTTCAATGTCTTATTTTTAATTTGATTTTACCAAATTAGCTACATACAAGCTACATTATTTGACCAATATAAATATAAATTTAATGAAAATATTTTTTTACAGAGATAACACTGTATATAACCTTGATCTGGTATTTCGTCAGAAATATTCTCCAGCAGAATTGGAATAAATATTAATTTAATTCTTCCTTTGTAAAATTGATATTTTTACCTTAATTTACTATTTTTAATTTGTATTGTTTACACCTTTTCCAAGGTAAATGTTCTTTCAGTTAGTGTTTTTACCCCACCCACGTGTAAGCTTTTATAGAGGTTATATAAAGAAACTATTGAATCTATCTTAAAATGAACAATGCATCTTATAGAGCAATTATATAACGTATACTTAAAAATTATATCAAGGTCTCGTAAACTAAACAACAGTGCTCACAGCCAAAAAAACTAACAACGACAGAAAATACTCTCGTTATGGATTTTTAAATTTGCCGTTTATTTCTCGATAGCAACGTCGAAAAAATCAAGGTGATGGCTGATTATACATTTTTTCCCTCTACTGTGTAATAAGTTGTTAAAAAATTCTTAACTTTACTTGTTTTCGAGATGTCGGCGGTGGAAATTTAAGCCCAACACTATTCTATATATGTGTGTGTGCAAAAAATAATTTTGAATTTAATTTTTTTTTCCTTCTGATATTTGTTTTTAAAACAGAAAGTTTGAGTAACTTGTTTTAAGGTACAGTGAGCATCGTTATTTTAATTTCATGCATATATGACTTTTCCTACAAAAAGTCGTTCATAACATCATGAAATGTCGCAAAAGAAAAAGTAAACGAAAATGAAAACACCAAATTGTCTGTTCTACTTTTTAACTTAATCAACTGTTTTCTTATCAGGAAGAAAATAATAGTTTTATTTACTGAAATATTTACACTGAATTTCTGTTAATGATATTTTAATATTTTGAAGATACAGGCTAAAATAGCCGGATATCATCATATGTTTATTTATGCAATGAGTTAGCATATATTTAAATAATTTTAAATGAAAATATTTTAAACACTTTCAAATATCTCAACAAATTGAGTAAATAATACTTTGAAATAGACGACAAAAGTGTGTCACGTAATTATTACTCATATACACTGAAAGTGCAAATCGTTTGGACAGAAATTAAAATTTTTAATTTAACACGACAGTTGTTGTTGTAGTCACGTGTAATTGTAATATTTTATTTTTTTTAGAGCGGACAGTAATCATAATAATAAATCATGTTAAACATAAAGCTCGTACATGATGAGTTTTGTATAATTATTTTTTTTCAACAGTGTGCTGGATTTCTATGAATTTTTTAATGTATTTACTCTTAGTTTATACAATAATAAATTTTTGAATACTAGGGCATGTTACATGGTTTCGAGAAAATTACAATGTTGATCATGAACAATTAATATTTCTTGAATTTTGTGAAAATTGTGACAAATACAAAGAAATATTTCGAATCTTTGTCGTAGGTACTGTACGGTTCTAAAATTTTCAATATAAGTTTAGGTTCATGAAAACTTTAATTTTCTGTTATTTTACTGTTAATGACCAATAAACGATTGGGCCGGATCGTCATGTAAAACCAATCAAAAGTTATTTCCAAAATCATTCATTTATTTGAACGAGGAGAACATAAGACTAGCATAACGGATTCAATGAGAAAAGAACTTCTGCTTTTAATTTAAACAAGTTTTCAAAATCGGTGCAGTAGTTTTGAAGAAAACGTCCGCAACCCTTGTCTTAGACGCTTCAAAATAAAAATGAAAATAAAATAAAATTTGAACTATCTACAATGCGACAAGCATACATTTTTAATGGTAAAAGGAAATTAAAGGCCTGAAAAATACTCGGGCATGATCTTGTAAAAATGGCCTTTTTTTAAAAAAAAAAACTAGTGGGGTGCACGGCATCGTGCCTTAAGGCAAATTGCTGGAACTTTCCGTACCGTAATTAAAAATCTTGGTACGGAATCCAAAAAAAGTTACACAAAATGTGTACACATTATTAAAACCTCTATAAAATATCTGATAATTTGATGTACATATGTTCAATAAACATTTTTGATCGCCAAATTATATTTTTTTAACTTATTTTTATTGAGAGTCCATAACCGCTGGACCTGCCTTACCAAAAATTTAATCAGTTCTTCATCTTGTCAATACAAGTAAAATGTTTTTTGAATTAATAAAATCAGCACGTCTTCTTATCAATACGAATCGAATGTTTTCTGAATTATTGAAATCAGTTGATCGGTGTTCCCGAAATCGTCGACAAAAATTTGTATCCGCACACACACACACTCTCTCACACACACATACATCCTGTTTTTCTAAGGTATGCCAAAATATTTAGAAACCTTTGAAACGTAAAGATATATAAAAAAAATTATTTTCGATTTTTTTGCGATTACTATAACTTGCCCTATGGGGTTGATAAAAAATTGGCATAATTTTTCCAGAGAAACATAAACTTTTCTTAATTTTAAAGTTTTTAAAAATCGGTGCAGTATTTTTGAAGAAAACGCCATCAAAAACAATATCTAAGTTCCCATACAAATACTTTTTCCAAGTTAAGTTTCAAACGATTTAGAATGACTTCAAACTCGAGAAAAAAAAAACAAAAATAGCGCATTTAATTAATTTAGAGAAATATAAACTTATTCTTTAAATTTAAGTTTTAAATCGGTGCAGTGATTTTGGAGAATCCCTCATCAAAAACAACATATGTGTTCACATACACATACTTTTTTCAATTTTTGTGTCGAACTTTTCAGAATAACTTTAAACGCGGAAAAATATAAAATTAGCATATTGAATTTTATGAGAAAAATAAACTTTTCCTTAGAGAATTTAATTAAAATTTGCAATCCACATAAAATTGTACGGTACTATGTGAACCGTCGACTCATATAAATGATAATTTTTTTAATATTGAACAATGTTTCTGAATGCAGAATTGTAATAGTCATATGTAATAGTTATTTTCAGCCAGGTTTTATATACAAGCGCAAAATAAATTATTTTTTAAATAAAAAAGTTTTGAAATATAGTTGCATACAACACAAAATTAATAAATAAAGCTCTCATACTGAAGCGCTTTAATATAAGTAATTTCTATGCAGTTTGCTCATTAATAAAGTAATGAATCATTAGCTTTCACTTTTATCTCAATATATTTTTTATAACGTCTCCATCAGCAAAAGTGCATTTTTAATAGTTTCAATATGCAACATGACCATCTGCCAAGAGAAAGCGAGAAAAGTCATAAAGTTATTTTCAGTTTTTAGATACAAGTACTTAAACCAATAATAACTTTGCAGTAAAACACGTATGAATCTTAAATTGCGTAACTATGGAATAATGGATATTTTACGATTATATGTTTAAATGAGAACACATGCAGTTCCATTCAACGAACTTTATGGAACATAAATGAAGTTAGTGTGAATTTAATCACCCAATTGGTTCCAATTTATACAAAACGAATATTGATTATTCATTCTGGTGGTGTATGGAAACGTGTCTGAAGGCAAATTACTTCAACTTTCTATATTATATGAATAAATTGAATAACCAAACAAATTTAAGTATACATAGGTACAGGTAATATAATTAGACATTGCGGTTTCTCAGCTTTAGATAGTTTCAATTGAACTGTTAGGATTGCTGACGTAGTCTAAATGTAAAATACCTTTTGTTAATAGATAGTAGCCAATTTAGATATCTATTAATAAAAAAAGTTTTTTGATTGATTGCATAGTTTTCGTTTCGCATTTTTTGAAAGGTGGAAAATCAATTTTTGTCATATCTTGCTTCTGTATTTCTACGAAAGTAAAGAGGCATTTAAGCTTACAAAAAGGTATGAGCTGTTTGTGATGACCAAGCCTTAAAAAACGGCAGTGTCAAAATTGGTTCTGGTGATGTTTCATTCAAAAATGATAAACGCTCTAGTCATCCAGTTGATGTTGATAACAAAGAAATTGTCTACTTTTATTCTTACCACCCAACCGAATGACCAATTCTGAAGTCTACATTACAACAGCTTATAGAACTCTTATATTCTGATTGCTGTTTAGAAATAATACAAATCAAAAATAAATGAAAAAGTATCTGCTTGTCGCCGATAGTTTATTAGTTGTTTGTACCTACATTTGTCAACAGGGTGAAGTTGTCAACTGGATATGGCACCATATATTGAATTATTCCATTATATCACCATGACATTTATTTATATGTTTATTTATTCATAAGCAAGAAGAAATCAATAAATGTTATTTTTATTGTGGTATTTCTCTCTATTGTGGTATAAATAAAAGTTGTATCATCTATAGTAGGTCTTATTTGTCTTATTTCGAAATTGGTTTCCACTATAAATCAAACGAAATTTTACCTTTAGATTGATCTTATTTTCGAAGCTATAACTGCCAAAGGGCATGATATATCCACTCACATCACAATATCCTTGCACTGATTCAGAGAAACAATAAAACTTATTATATATAATACCTATTTCGAGTTCAACAACAATTTCTTATTCAAATGTTCAGTACCTCAATGGGTCCCCCAATTTTTTCCTCCATAACGGAAATAGCACTTCAATACGTTGAGTCCACAAGTTTCAAATTATCTTTATTATCGAAATGTAGACCACATAACATGCCTTCCAAACAGTGACAAAACAATTCTGGTAAATTATCATAATTCCAATAATAAACACTCACAATTTACTTTTGAACTAGGAAACAACAATTCCATCAGCTTCTCAGATATACAAGTTTACCGCCGAAACAATAATATAATTACCAATTGGTATCATAAACCAACTCACTCTGGTCGTTACATTAACTGTCTTTCGTACCATCCCCTCTCTACTAAAATATACACAACCATCAATTTAAAAGATCATGCTTTATTATTGTCACATAAGAAATTTTTGTGAGAACAATCCTAATATCACAAATCTCAAGAAACAATTCTTACCTACAACGTCTGATCCGATCCACAACCAGAAACGGAATTAGTACCTCCAAAACCGACACAAAATTTCAACCGAAAAACCGATCCGTGAAAACTACGTCGAAACCAATTCACTTTTTGTGAATGATCTGTACTACATGTGGGAAAAACTCTTTACTAAGCATAATATTAGAGTAGTCTTTGTTTCTGAAAACACTTTTTCAACGCTATTTACAAAATTTAAAATTAATCCGAAAATCTTAAGTAATCCAGTTTTATAATAAATTGTCTCAACAGCGACAAAGTTTATATAGGCGAAACTAGGCAAAATTTACATAAAAGAGTTTCTCAACATAGAAATATGTAATTAAAAATAAGAATCAGAACAAAACAATGCTCACAGCACACATAAATAAACTTCAGCATAGCATCGATTTCCTTAACCGGAGTATCTTACATTTTGAAACTAATTTATTTGAAATTAGTATTTAAGTATGAATAAAGCTTAGAATAAAGCATACATTTAACAATAATATATTTATTTATATATTTACATTGCATGTAATATGGTCACAATCAAGTGATAAGTGAATAGAATTCGGTAATGGGTCTGGCTTATATACCCTAACCTCAACAATGTGGACGTTTTCTATTGGCCATTGTACCATTGGTTGCCATTTCTATGGTGGTCATTTGGAGGGTCGCTACAAAGCCATTAACAAACGTACTGACAGTAATTCGCTTTGTAATGAATACAAGATATTCCTCGACAAATTTTCAGACCGCATTGAAAACGGAATGAAGCGTGTCCCCTTCTTCTTACCTTCGGAAACCATACGTTTTACCATTTTACACATTTAAATAAAATCTTTGTAAAAACAATTCATTCCATGCTCAACCTTATAACAAATATGTACACAAATCTAGTTTTTTTTTAACTTAAAATCACATTTAGCTTTAAATGTTTGAAGTAATGATAGCTTGTCGTTACCTTTTGTGGTAATTAGTGTAATGTAGTATTATTTTGTCTGTACTAGTTGTTCCACTGAATGACGGTTTCGATGTAGACCGAAACGTATGTATTATAAAGCTATAAGAAATATTATATATATATATATATATATATATATATATATTTCAACTGCAACAGACCTACTCAGAACTACTCGTCCTATAAGCTGCTTACTGAATACTTTACCTAATGATTTACGAGAGGCTAGCCGTCTGTTAACCATTCTCCTATGAGTGGCGATTATATTAGATTTAGATCTATTGTCTAATAGTTATGTACGTTAGTTACAGCTACGCCAACGAAAGCCGAGTTACACTAGATATTATATTTGAGATCTATAACCACAAGTGGAAATTTGTTATCATTCTGCCAGATATTTAGCCGACCCGGGTTGAGATCGAACCTCGTTTGTGCTAGCTCAGGGCCTTAAGATTATGACTTTATGTTTGTTTTCTGGGTATATATTATTGATTTTATTTTAAACTTCTGAACTTCTACAAATCCTCCTTATTTTCTTCAAAAAAAATTGTTTATTTGAAAAATTCTAATAATTTTATTAACTTTTCAGGAATATGAGATGTCTCTTTCTTCGGAAACTTAATGGCACCTAGCAAACATCACTCAAAAATCATCAAAATACACTAAAAACTATTATATATTTGAGAATACATCTTTATTTCTTTGAGGACTTATTTATATATAAAAAAAAAAAATGAATTGTTTTTGTTTGTTGAGTGATGTTTAAATTGTTGAGCGTCATTACATTCTAGTAGAAGGAGACATATTGCATATCCTCCCGAGACGTTAAATAAAATAATTGAAAAATATTTTTTTCATAGAAAAAAATGAGGTTTTGGTACAAAAGTTAGATAGAGTACTGCATGTTCCGGGGGTAAAAAGGTACACCATCATTGTCTCAAAAAAAAGCAAAGTATAAATTTTTTTAATGATACTGTTTTAAATTAGGAGGTAAAAAAGTGTAACCACCCATCACCTAAATGCTTATGAGGTCGCTTTCAAGAGATAAACGGAAATGTATAAATTTTTATACCAAAAGTATTTTTTTTCGTTGTTTTGATTGCTTTTGAGCTTTTATTGGATCTACTTTTTGATACTTCAATGTATTTTCAGGTGTACGTTATTTAACAGTTTTTTTTATATAATCTCTAAAAAATGGGGTGAAGAGGACCAACAAAACCTTCAGGTGTAAACAATAAGAAATAGTAAATAAAAAACTCAATTAAGTTAAAAAAATCATTTTTACAATTGATAAATTAAATTAATAGTTATTCGACCACTGCTAATGAATATTTCTTTTGCAATAACAGATCAAGGTTATATACAATGAAATCTTTGTAAAAGTGTATCGTAAAATTTCATGAAATTTGTAATTTGCATTGCTTAAATAATGCAGCTGTTACTTTGTGAAATCTCTTTAAAATTACTAAAAGACGTTGGATCTGTTTGCTCCCAAGATGTCCTCTCTTACCCCGCCCATGGGGCAAAAAGGAACATATGACAAATTTTAGAAGTGAGATTAAATGTAAAGTCTCTATATAATGTGTGATCTTTTAATGTGCATACATCTAATGATCGCTTTCGACCGCTAGATTGTATTTCTTAAAACTTCTGTTTATTAGATCTCCGAAATCGCTAGACCTGTCTTCCTAAAAATTTAACCATTTTTTTCATTTTGTCAATACATGTGAAATGTTTTTTGCATTATTCTAATCGGATGCTCAGTTCTGTCAAAAACTAAATTACCAATTTTGGCACTTTTTGCTCTGTATCTACGAAACGGCTGGACCCGCCTTTTCCGAAAACCAATAAGCACGTTTCCATATCAATAGGAATTGAATGCTTTTTAAATTATTGAAATTAGTTAATCTGTGCTTTTGGTATGCCAAAATGTTTATAAATCTTTGAAACGTAAAGATATGCAAAAATTTTCATTTTCGATCTTTTTTACGGGAAGTTAAAAAATATGTTAAGATGATTGAAGAAAATTACTAAATACAACAAGAGCGATGTTCTTGATAATCATGACTATTTGTGAAACAAATTAATATTATATCCTAAATGTTTATGTTCTATTTTATTTTCAGATTTATTTATTCATTAAAAATTAGCACAGTCTAGGTAGTACCGAGTATTTGTCCCATGATTGTTTTTTTTCTGAAGAAGACTTCAATGCTTTATAAGGCGCGTTGACAACGGAATATGTTGTGTGATTAACGTTCGTCTGTCTGTTTAATTAACAGTGCGTCTGTTCTCATAATTAATAATGCGTGTTTAAAATTTATTACATGACGACCATGTTAAAAGCTTTTATGAATGTTTGATGAAATGAGTGGAAACTGTGTATGCTCATTCACAGGCCTAATCATTTGCCATATAACATTAATTGTCATTAGTAAAATTAGGTGTGACAATTTGTATATCCAACAATGCAAATATAATGGATATTTTAGACTTTCCTTGCTTCCAGGGGCTTAAATGCTTCCAAATTGATAAACAAAATTACTCTGAAAGTTCTAGCTCCTAATATTAACTTTGCGATAGCCCGCATCTCAACCAAAGATTCTTGATTCTTCTTCCCAAATAGATACTTATTTTATACAAAAAAACAAATTTTTGTTGTTGCAAATACAATGTTATTCTCTTCAATATAAATTTTGATTCACTTGTCGCTTAATTATAATATTCTAAAACACAAATGGAATTTTCCCCATGTTATTTCCATAAGAAACTTTGGTTGAAGTGTGGATTGTCTTAAAATTAATATTAAGATCTAAAACTTTCAGATAATTTTTTTTATCAATTTGGAAGCATTTGAGCCCCTGGGGGTAATGAAATTCGAAAATATCCATATTCTCAATGTTATTAATATGCTAAATCTTGTTTTAGATTATGAAATGTCAATTGTCATGGATTTGAATTGATTAAATTAAATTCAGAAAACTTTTGAATTTTTTGAAAGTTTTGTAAAACATTCTATATTTTATAAGAAAAAGAACTAAAACTAGTTCTACTTCAATATAATTAATATGCTACATATTTTTTTTTTTTTTTGATTACGATATGTCAACTATCTTGAATTTGCATAGGTTGATGCATTAACCTAAAAGACACACAACATTATTTCAAAATTATACAAAATGATTATTGAAATGATAATTATAATTTAATTTTGTGCACACAAATGTAGGATTCGCACATTTGCAGAAAATGTACTTTGTATCTTTACGTATATTATGTAATATGAAGTTAATTGTTTTCTATTTAGAATTAAAAAGTAGAAATTTATACTTTCGTCCTTTTTTATACATGAAAAATAGAAAAATGCGATTAAAACAAAGAAACACGTTTTTATTATTCGAAAATTAAAATAAATAATTTAATTTTAAATCATTTGATAAAAAAAATTGTAATGTGTAAATAAATATTTGCACTAAATAATTCAGATTTTCTTGAGTCTTAAGCCCAAAGTTTACTTCGAAGAATAATTAATTTTCATCCAGAGTTGTCCCAACCTAAGATTTTTTTTAATTTTCTAAATTTTCATTTTTCTACCACAAATCCCTAATTTATAAGTGGTTTTCTAAAATTTGTTAGACCTACATTTGCCAAAAATTAATCAGCACGCCTGCTCTTCAATAGGAATCGAATGCTTTTTAAATCATTCAAATCGGTTGATCCGCGGTCCTGAAAACGTCAGCGAAAAAATGTATCCGCATATACATACACACACATACACATATGGCGTCCCCTGACATATAGCCAAAAGTGATCATAGCAAATAGGATCATCTTTTGTTATTTTTGTCATTAAAATATTGTTCTGATCATAAAAGTTTAATGTTCATATTTTCTCATCGGATTAAATATTGATCAAAGTAAAATCGTGTTTTTAATTATTTATAAAGTAAATATATAGTTTCAACAAACTATACACATACCCACACACACACATGTATGCATTTTTTCTTAGGTATGCCAAAATGTTCAGAAACCTTTGAAACATAAAGATATATGAACATTTTCATTTTCGATTTTTTAGCGATTATAGTAATCGCTAAAAAATCGAAAATGAAAATGTTCAAATATCTTTATGTTTCGAAGGTTTCTGAACATTTTGGCATACCTAAGAAAAAATGGATACATGTGTGTGTGTGGGTATGTGTATAGTTTGTTTAACTTACCCTAAGGGAAGTAAAATATGCAATAAATATTCTTTAGATTTAAATTAATTTTTAACTTTCGTGGGGTAAGTTATAGTAATCGCAAAAAAATCGAAAATAAAATTTTTTGCATTTCTCGACGTTTCAAAGGTTTCTGAATATTTTGGCATACCTTAGAAGAAATGAATATATGTGTGTGTGTGTGTGCGTGTGTGTGTGTGTTCGGATACAAATTTTTGTCAACGATTTCGAGAACACGGATCAACCGATTTAAATAATTTAAAAAACATTCGATTCGCACTGATAAGGAGACGTGCTGATTAGTTTTTGGTGGAGGCAGGTCTAGCCGTTCCGAAGATACGGGGCAAAAAGTGCCAAAAACGGTAACATGATTTTTAAGAGAACCGAGCGTCCGATTTTACAAGTTTAAAAAACATTTTACTTGTATTGACAAGATGAAGAATGGATCAAAATTTTATAAAGGCAGGTCTAGCGGTTTCGGAGATCTAATAAAAAAAGTAAAACAAAAAGCCATTTGGCGGTCAAAAATGATCATCAGACATATGCACATCAAATTATCAAATTATAGAGATTTTTACAATAAGTATGAATTTTGTTTACATTCCTATCAGTTCCGAACCAATGTTTGTCCGTTAGGCGGCGATGCGGCAGTTTGCAGTTAAAGCAGTATTATTGCTTTGAAAAAAAGTTCAGAATTTCCAAACTATGCAAAAATAAAGAAAACTTTTTTTTCAAACATTTTTTTTTGTTTCTCAAAAATCTAATTTTTCCGAAGTAAATTTTTTTCAAAAATGTTATTTGTTTTAAAAAAAATAATAATTTTTGGTACGGGAAGTTCCAGCAATTTGCCTTAAGGCACGATGCCTTAATTCAGATTCCACATACAGCTAGTTAATTTAAAAATTTGCTTTGCACCTATTCTAGGAATATCATTATACTATCATAATATTATATCTTTCTACTATCACAATATCTTTAGGTATAATTTTTTACCTGTAATATATTTATCCAATAATCGTTCTCGCCAAGACAATAGCAGCGCGTGCTCGAATGATTTCCACTATATGCACATACAGTTCACATTATTTATCGACACGCCTAACAAAATCTGAACACCGATATCACAAATAGAAATATAGTTTAGGTAAACAGCTAAAATGACTTTGTTGAAATGATTGTTCTTTCCGCGAGCACGTGCAAACCGCACTAAACTGCGTCCGATTGACGTACTGAGCATCGAGCCATCGAGTCATCGAGTGTATCGGCTTCTCGGCTTCTCGTCTCTTCGGCTCCGGTTGTATCGAGGTTGACGCGTAAAAAAGAACGCCGAGAGAAAAACCGTAAATTCGTCTCTGAGAGCGGAGGGAGAGGCCGAGCCGTGCAGCAGATCGAACGATTCGCGATAGTGACGGAGTTGGAGCGCGGACGATCGTCTTGTGGTCACGCAATCACGGTAGTCGGGGACCGTTGACCGTTGACTTTTCTAAAACAGTGGCTCAGGGCAAATTGCTGGAACCTCTCATACCGAAATTTTTAAAAGCTTTACATTTTTTAAAACTAGCTGTAAGTGGAATTCTGTCTTAGGGCAATTAGGGCATCGTGCCTTAAACTTCCCGTACCAAAAATTATTATTTTTTTTAAAAACGATTAACATTTTTGAAAAAAAAATTACTTCGAAAAAATAAGATTTTTGAGAAACTATAAATTTGACAAAAAATTACTTTTTTTGAAAAAAAAAATTGAAGAAAAAAATTATTATTTTTTTTTTCAATCTTTTTTTTTGAAAAAAAAATGTTTTTCTTTATTTTGACATATGTTGGAAGATCTGAACTTTTTTTCAAAGCAATCGTACTGCTTTAAATGCATAGAGACAAAATATAAAGCGCGTAAGCGCCGCGTCGCTGTCTAACGGGTAAACATTGGTACGGAACCCATAGGAATGTAAACAAAATTTATACTTATTGTTAAAATCTCTATAAAATATCTGATAATTTGATGTGCATATGTCTAATGATCATTTTTGACCGCCAAATGGCTTTTTTTTTACTTTTTTCGTTATATCTCCGAAACCGCTAAACCTGCCCTTATAAAAATTTGATCAATCTTCATCTTGTCAATACAAGTAAAATGTTTTTTGAATTATTAAAATCGGACGCTCCGTTCTATTAAAAACTGAGGTACCGTTTTTGGCACTTTTTGCCCCATATCTTCGGAACGGCTAGACTTACCTCCACCAAAAACTAATCAGCACGTCTCCTTATCAATACGGATCGAATATTTTTTAAATTATTCAAATTGCTTCATCCGTGTTCCCGAAATCGTCGACGAAAATTTGTATCCGCACACACATACATACTACGCACACACACACACACACACATACATCCATTTTTTCTAAGGTATGCCAAAATATTCAAAAACCTCTGAAATGTAAAGATATATAAAAATTTTCATTTTCGATTTTTTTGCGATTACTATAACTTACCCTACGGGAAGTTAAAAATTGAAACTAGCTGTAAGTGGAATTCTGTCTTAAGGCAATTAAGGCATCGTGCCTTAAGGCAAATTGCTGGAACTTCCCGTACCAAAAATTATTATTTTTTTAAAAACGATTGACATTTTTAATACTTCAAAAAAATAAGATTTTTGAGAAACTATAAATTAAACAAAAAATTACTTTTTTTTAAAAAAAAAATTTTTTTCAAAACAAAATCTATTTTTTTTTTTTTTTTAATTTTTTTTGGAAAAAATAATGTTTTCTTTATTTTGGCATATTTTGGAAGATCTTTTTTCAAAGCAATCGTACTGCTTTAACTGTATAAAGACAAAATGTCAAAGCGCGTAAGCGCCGCGTCGCCGTCTAACGAATAAATATTGGTACGGAACCCATAGGAATGCAAACAAAATTTATACTTATTGTTAAAATCTCTATAAAATATCTGATAATTTGATGTGCATATGTCTAATGATCATTTTTGACCGCCAAATGGCATTTTTTTTTACTTTTTTTGTTAGATCTCCGAAACCGCTAGACCTGCCTTTATGAAAATTTGATCAATTCTTTATCTTGTCAATACAAGTCAAATGTTTTTTGAATTATTAAAATCGGACGCTCCGTTCTCTTAAAAACTGAGTTACCGTTTTCGGCACTTTTTGCCCCGTATCTTTAGAACGGCTGGACCTGCCTTCGCCAAAAACTAATCAGCACGTCTCCTTATCAATACGAATCGAATGTTTTTTGAATTATTAAAATCGGTTGATCCGTGTTCCCGAAATCGTCGACGAAAATTTGTATCCGCACATACATACACACACATACATACATACACACACACACACACACACACACATACACACACACACACATACATCCATTTTTTCTAAGGTATGCCAAAATGTTAAGAAACCTCTGAAACGTAAAGATATATAAAAATTTTCATTTTCGATTTTTTTGCGATTACTATAACTTACCCTACGGGAAGTTAAAAATCAGCTTTTTGATAACTTTTAAAGTTTTGGAAAATTTGATTTATTTTTAAATTTTGTTTTTTTTTTGAAATTTTGATTTTCTTTTTTTAAAGCAATCAAAATATCGTGCACTTTTTGCTCCATATCTCCGAAACTGTTGGACATTTTCCCAAAAATGTATTGAATTATTCTCTCAATCAATGCGAATCGAATGTTTTTTGAATAATTTCAATCGGTTTTGCCGTTCTTTTGATTGTATTGCGCTTTTCGTTCCATATCTCTAGAACGACTAGACCTACATCTGTCAAAAACTAATTAGCACATCTCCCCGCCAAAACGAATTGAATGTTCTTTGAACCATTGAAATTAGTTGATCCGTGCTCTCAATTTCGTGGACGAAAAATTGAATCTAAATATATACACACACACATACATCTATAAAAGATAAGTATAAAATCAGTGCAAAAATGATAACATTCTAGATCCTTCCCCCACAAAGTAATGCCTAACGGTGGTTTCCGTGGGAACCAGAGGCAAGGGCAAAGCGGAGGTTTTAGTTGGTATTATACTCGGGCGGTATTGAGTCCGATATACCCAGGCAGAACACCAGTCTGGGATGCATGAAGGCATTTCCTTCGCTATACAAAAAAACATACATACATCATTTTTTTTCTGAACTATGCTATAATGTTCAGAAATCTATCAAAAAATAATCAATAATCAATATAAATTATTCAATAATTAATAATAATTGATTGAAATATTTTTGAATTGTTTAAAATATTCTGTAAAATTATAAGTTCTTTAAATTGGGGACGAGCGTAATCTAGAAACAACTTAGATGTATGTTTACAAGATTTTTTTTCATAATTTTGAATTTTTTTCTGATAATTTCGAAATTCATTGGAAAAGCCTTTCTTTACACCGTTGTTGTACCATTAGCGTAGAAATTAATAAATATACATTTGGTTCAGAATAGTTGAAACACTTAGTAATCTTTATAACATGGTTTATTCACAAAATAAAAATATAGAGTTGAAATTAATAATTCTTGTCTGCGATGTATATGTTATGGCGGTCCAAATCAGAGAGAGTTAGTCGGCTTCTTCTTTGCAAAAACTTGGCGTCCTGAGTTGCCATAGCAGTCATGAGTGTCCTTCCCAAAGCCTCGTGTACAGGTTGCCAGAGCAATGACATCTGTCCTTTCAAGCTTCAGGACCATAGATAAAAGAAGAGTATGTTCGGGACGGTGAACATAAATGTCAGATGGCATAACACCGTGAACACATGCACAATATTTTTCGAATCATTGTAAACGAATGATCCGTTCTATCAAAAACATCATGACCATATTTACATCCTTTGCGCTCCGTACCTCCGAAACGGCTAGATGCGCCTTTTGCTAAAACTAATCAGTACGTCTAGTGGTCGGTACGAACCGAATGTTTTTGAATCATTCAAATCGGCTGTTCCATACTGTCAAAAACTTCGTTTAAAAATTAAAACTCTTGGTGCGGAACCCAAATGAATGGGAACAAAAATATTATTAATTATTATTTTTTCAATAAAATATTTGGCTTTTTATGTATATGCGTCCAGTAATCATTTTTCATCACCAAATGGCTTTTTTTAAACTTTTATTTCAAGATGTCATGAACCTGTGTTCACAAAATCATAGTCAATTCTTCATTCTGTTCATGCAAGTAAACTGTTTTTCGATTAATTCAAATCGGCCGCTTTGTTCTATGACAAACTGCCATTGTTGTCACTTTTTGTTCCTCATCTTTGAAACGGCTGGACCTGCCTTTGCCAAATCAGTGCGTCTTCTGATCAATAGAAAATCGAAATTGAATCGTTCAAATCGGTTCATCCATGCTCTATAAATCGCCGACAAGGAATTGTATCCGCACACACACGCAAACACAGACACCCACTGGTACATACACACACACGCACGCACACATAGAAAATTTGTTTCTATGATATGCAAAAATATTCAGAAGGCTTTGATACAAAGATATATAAAAAAATATTTTCGATTTTTTGCGACCACTATAACTTACTCTACTGAAAGTTGAAAATTAAATATTCGAGGATTTATTTTTTTAATTTTTTTAATATTAGAAATGTTATTTAACAGACGAACGAAATGAATAATTAATCAATTATAATACGTATATAGTATATTATCATTAGGTATATATGGGGGCATAGCAAAAAATAGCTATTAAACATAATTCAAGGCGTTCAAAATAAAATTCTGATCATGAGCCACACATTACACGCCAACATGGATCATACATCAAGCCACGACACGCTCACCGTTAGTGTTCAAATCGCAATCGCCGTGTCCAATTACTAAAGCAGAATCGATGTCTATTCAAACGATTCAGCCAATAAAGTGTGTCCAGTAATCCAGACAAAAGCGATCTCTGATCTCATTTAGATAGATGTATTCATATATTTTTTATTTTCTATAGTAGGGGAGACTGTGTAGGGGTGTGACGGGGTACGGTAGTGACAATTACTTCATTTGTCCTCGACGACTTTAAAATAGTATCGTCAAAATTATCCACACTTTACTTGTTTTAACCGTCCTTTAAGCCCCGATTTACTCTATGCAAAAAATATATTGTGTAGTATATCAAATAAAATAGATAGAAAACTAGGGGCGCATGGCATCGTGCCTTAAGGCAAATTGCTGGGACTTCACGTACCAAAAATTTTTTTTTAAAGATTAACATTTTCGAAAAAAATTTACTCTGAAAAAATTTGATTTTTGAGAAACTATAAATTTTTGACAAAAATTTACTTTTTAATAATATTAATATAATATAGATAGCTAAATGCCGAAGTCGAAACAAAATTAATTATTAATAATTATTAATTATTACATATTAAATATTCGATAAATATTAGAATAATTTAATTCGATTAGATGAGATTTAATTGCTTGTCAGCATGTTCTAATATATTTTAAACTCTATACACCAGTGAATAAAGTTAAGCAAAATTTCAAAACAACATTAATTTAGTAACAGCTGCTGATAAATTAAAGTGTTATTGGATTATTATAATGGAAAATCGCGTCAGAACACTTTTGCGCAAAATTTCATTTACTGAAGTCAATATTTATAGAATTAATCGAAAAGGGAAAAATAGAGTCTATACATTTTTTAAAATGTCATATAATTATGATTTTGTTGTTAATTTGCAAATTACATCACATAAATATAACGGTCATAGACATCTTTTTACATTGTTTTTGTTTATTGTGATAAATCGTAAATTGAAACTTTTATATATCTCGCATTTTATGTAGCTGACACTACATAATTCTTTGGTTTAACTTCGAAAAAACTAGTGGGGCGCATGGCATCTAGCCTTAAGACAAATTGCTGGAACTTCCCGTACCAAATATCATTATTTTTTTAAAAACGATTAACATTTTTGAAAAAATTTTACTTCGAAAAAATTAGATTTTTGACAAGCTATAAATTGACAAAAAATTACTTTTTTTGAAAAAAAATGTTTTCTTTATTTTGACATATTTTGGGAATTCTGAAGTTTTTTCAAAGCAATCGTACTTCTTTAACTGCATAGAGACAAAATATAAAGCGCGTAAGCGCCGCGTCGCTGTCTAACGGATAAACATTGGTACGGAACCCATAGGAATGTAAACAAAATTTATACTTATTGTTAAAATCTCTATAAAATATCTGATAATTTGATGTGCATATCTCTAATGATCATTTTTGACCGCCAAATGGCATTTTTTTACTTTTTTCATTAGATCTCCGAAACCGCTAGACTTGCCTTTATGAAAATTTGACCAATTCTTTATCTTGTCAATACAAGTAAAATGTTTTTTGAATTTTCAAAATCGGACGCTCCGTTTCCTTAAAAACTAAGTTACCGTTTTTGGCACTTTTTGCCCCGTACCTTTGGAACGGCTAGACCTGCCTTCGCCAAAAACTAATCAGCACGTTTCCTTATCAATACAAATCGAATGTTTTTTGAATTATTTAAATCGGTTGATCGGTGTTCTCAAAATCGTCGACGAAAATTTGTATCCGCACACACACACACGCACATACATCTATTTTTTCTAAGGTATGCCAAAATATTCAGAAACCTTTGAAACGTAAAGATATATAAAAATTTTCATTTTCGATTTTTTTGCGATTACTATAACTTATCCTACGGGAAGTTGAAAATTACTTTATTTGTATGTTTTATTTTTCAAATATTAACTTCCCGTAGGGCAAGTTATAGTAATCGCAAAAAAATCGAAAATGAAAATTTTTATATATCTTTACGTTTCAGAGGTTTCTGAACATTTTGGCATACCTTAGAAAAAATGGATGTATGTGTGTGTGTGTGTGTGTGTGTGTGTGTGTGTGTATGTATGTATGTGTGTGTATGTATGTGCGGATACAAATTTTCGTCGACGATTTCGGGAACACGGATCAACCGATTTGAATAATTCAAAAAACATTTGATCCGTATTGATAAGGAGACGTGCTGATTAGTTTTTGGCAAAGGCAGGTCAAGCCGTTCCGAAGATACGGGGCAAAAAGTTTCGAAAACGGTAACTCAGTTTTTAAGAGAACGGAGCGTCCGATTTTAATAATTCAAAAAACATTTTATTTGTATTGACAAGATGAAGAATCGATACAACTTTCATGAAGGTAGGTCCAGCGGTTTCGGAGATATAGAGGAAAAAGTAAAAAAATGAGCCATTTGGCGGTCAAAAATGATCATTAGACATATGCACATCAAATTATCAGATATTTTATAGAGATTTTAACAATAAGTATACATTTTGTTAACATTCCTATCGGTTCCGTACCAATGCTTATGCGTTAGACAGCGACGCGTCGCTTACGCGCTTTATATTTTGTCCCTATGTAGTTAAAGCAGTACGATTGCTTTGAAAAAAAAGTTCAGATCTTCCACAATATGTCAAAATAAAGAAAAAATTTTTTTTTTCAAAAAAAAAAATTTTTTAAAAAAAAATTTTTTTTTTTTAATTTTTTTTTTTCGAAAAAAACTAATGTTTTGTCCAATTTATAGTTTCTCAAAAATCTTATTTTTTTAAAGTAATTTTTTTTCAAAAATGTTAATCGTTTTAAAAAAAATAATAATAATTTTTGGTACGGGAAGTTCCAGCAATTTGCCTTAAGGCACGATGCCCTAATTGCCTTAAGACAGAATTCCACTTACAGCTAGTTAGTTTAATTTTTGTGAGTATTTCTCCTGGTGTAATACTGTATATACATCAAAAACTTACTGAATGATGATATACATACCGTGTCAGAACGTAGAAATAAATATCTCATTATTTACTGTTTTTTTTAACTTCCCGTAGGGCAAGTTATAGTAATCGCAAAAAAATCGAAAATGAAAATTTTTATATATCTTTACGTTTCAAAGGTTTCTGAACATTTTGGCATACCTTAGAAAAAATGGATGTATGTGTGTGTGTGTGTGTATGTATGTATGTATGTATGTATGTATGTATGTATGTATGTATGTATGTATGTATGTATGTATGTGTACGTGTGTGTATGTAGGCGCGGATACAAATTTTCGTCGACGATTTTGGGAACACGGATCAACCGATTTGAATAATTCAAAAAACATTCGATTCGTATTGATAAGGAGACGTGCTGATTAGTTTTTGGCAAAGGCAGGTCTAGCCGTTCCGAAGATACGGGGCAAAAAGTGCCGAAAACGGTAACTCAGTTTTTAAGAGAACGGAGCGTCCGATTTGAATAATTCAAAAAACATTTCACTTGTATTGACAAGATGAAGAATCGATAAAGGTAGGTCTAGCGGTTTCGGAAATATGGAGGAAAATGAGCCATTTGGCGGTCAAAAATTATCATTGGACATATGCACATCAAATTATCAGATATTTTATAAAGATTTCAACAATAAGTATACATTTTGTTAACATTCCTATGGGTTCCGTACCAATGCTTATGCGTTAGACAGCGACGCGGCGCTTACGCGCTTTATATTTTGTCCCTATGCAGATAAAGTAGTACGATTGCTTTGAAAAAAAGTTCAGATCTTCCACAATATGTCAAAATAAAAAAAATAAAATTTTTTTTCAAAAAAAAAAAAAATTAATTTTTTTTTTTTTTAATTTTTTTTTTATTAAAAAGTTATTTTTTGTCCAATTTATAGTTTCTCAAAAATTTTTATAAAAATAATAATTTTTGGTACGGGAAGTTCCAGCAATTTGCCTTAAGGCACGATGCCTTAATTGTCTTAAGACAGAATTCCACTTACAGCTAGTTTATTCGACGATTAGCTGCAAATTAACACATCAAGAAGACAAGAGTAGAGTGTCGGAATCTAGAGGTAAGTGGATAGATAAACTCTTAAAGAACCTTTCTCTAGGCGATATAAAACCATAGCAGTTCCTAAAGGAGGGGTTAGTGAAGATATCATACTCAAACTCTGGTCAGAGCACCTTCCACACCACATTCGGCCGCAGCTCATAGTATCTCGGCATCTTGGCTTGGAGGCCCTTGCATAAGTAGCCGACATTTTAGTCGATCACTGTGGCCTCAGATCATATGTCATATGTGTGTCATAGCACACAAGACTTCATTTGAACAGGACCGCCATGAAACGCTGCTTATGTCATGCGTCCAGGAGGGCATTGTTACAGACTGAAAGGCAAACGAATGAACAGCAGGAATTACACAATCGACCAAGACCAAGAAGTGGTTCTAGACATATTTCCAGGACACCTATTCGGGGAGCAGTTTGTTTTCATCATTATATATTCGGTGACAAAGCCATGAAGTGTGTGGAACCCTACATGCTAAAATCTTTAAACCGGCCGGAAAACTGGCTTCACCGTCATTAATAGTAGCATGCAATGATGGTGAAATAAATTCTGTTTGCTCTGAGCTCTGCTCATACATAGCAGACAAAAAAAGTTCAATCCAATTACTCATTGATTCAGGTTCAATTTTGTCTGTATTACCAACAAAAAGTTTTCAAATTTTCAATCCAGGGACGAACTAGTTTTATATCAAATTTTTTCAAACTCCAGCAGGATATCCACGTGTGGCAAGAGGACCTTGGAACTGGATTTATCGCTGTGCATAATTTTTACCTGGCAATTTGTTGTTGCGGACGTAGCCACGGTCATCATGGGAGCTGACTTCTCAAACCACTGTAACATGTTGATAGACTTAAAGGGCAGGAGATTGATAGATTCGACCACAGGCTTTACTTCTGATGGTCAGGTACTCGAGGCACAGCAAATAAATAAATCTACGGTTAACTAGGCGGAGTCTTTCAAGGATCTACTCGCACAATATATCTCAATATCAAAACCATAGGTGATCACCAGTCTGAAACCATGTCATTTTCCCCATAGAATGACAACAACAGGTCTACCAGTAGCTGCCAGGTTCAGGAAGATCTTCGGAGAAAAAGCTGCTGCAGCTAGGTCCGAAATGGGTAAGCCCTATACATATGGTTTCAAAGAAGGATGGCACATTCAAACTGTGTGGTGATTATAGGGAGCTGAACGCATCACGCTGTCTGACAGATATTCTCCACCTTCAATCCAAGATGTAATTACTGCTCTGCATCAAAAAACAGTATTCTCAACAATAGATCTAGCAAAAGCATGCTACCGAATACCCATGCAAGAAGAGGATGTTAAAAAACTGCAATTATTACTCCATGGGGACCCCTTGAATATCTTTGTATGCCATTTGGACTTAAAAACGCCACCAGACATTCCAGAGGTACATCAATCATATTTTCCAAGATTTTAATTTTGTATTTGTATACATATATAGACAACTACCTGGTAGCATCATCGTCATCTTCAAATGGTTTTTGAGAGACTGCAAAAGTATTCACTTATAATCAACGTAGAGAAATGCGTCTTGCGTAAACATGAGGTAAATTTTCTGGGATATACCCAGATATGCAGCAGGATATTCTCCTTTACCAAACGAGTAGAGAAAATCATAAATTATCCACAACCTTCTACAGTACTGGAACTCCGAAGATTTTTGGGCAAACTACTATTGCAAATCAATACCACAATCAGCTAAAATTCAAGGACTACTTTATGATTATTTGAAATCTCCAGTGAAAAATGATAAGGCTCCTATCATATGGAATGACAACCTACAATTAGCTTTCAATAAACTTAAGGAAGCTCTAGCAAATGCAGCTTTTCTGCATTATCCTGCAGGTATAGCTAACATTAATTTAATAACGGATTCATCAACCACGGCTATATGAGCTGCATTAGAACAAGAAGATAATGGTGTCTGGCATCCAATAGGCTTTTTTTTTTGAAAACTTACATCTACAAAATAGAGATACTTTACATATGACCGGGAACTTTTAGCCATTTTTGCTGCAATCAGATACTTTGAATATCTTGAAAACTGATCACAAACCAATTACATATGCTTTTCAACAGAAACTGGAAATGGCTCAGATCGAAAGCAGCTAGAATACATTTCACAGTTTTCCACTGATATCATATATGTAAAAGGTAAACAAAACGTGGTTGCAGATTCCTTGCCAAGGATCAATTTCATTCAAATGCCTACAAAGTTGACAGCAGAAGAAATTTCCCAAGAGCAGAGCAAGGATGTTGAGATGCAGACTATATTAAATGGCAATACTTCTCTGAACTTACACAAATTGACATTAAATTATGTAGTTTACTGCAACATTCAAGATAATTTTATGAAGCTCTATCTTTCGCAAAGTCTTCGCAGAATTGCCTTTAAGATAGTACATGGAAATTCACTATGCATGGAAAGCACTGGGATTACTTCAAAAAAGTTTCTAAGAAAATATGTGTGGCCTGGGATTGGAAAAAATGTCATAATGTCGACCCGCCACTGCATTCTTTGTCAAAAATCCAAAATCCATTACAATCACCTCACTCCTATTCATATTCCTATTCCTGAAAACAGATTCTCTCATATCCATTTTGACATAATTATATTACCTAATATTAATAGATTTTCTTATTGCCTTACTATCATTGACAGGTTTACAGATGGCCAGAAGCCATACTTATCAAGGACATTTCTGCAGACACTATTGTACAGACCTTATTTTCAAATTGAATATCGAGTATTTGTATACCTTGTGTGATAATATCTAATCAAGGAAGCCAATTCGAATCCGCTATATTCAAATCATTAACTCAAGCATCAGGTGCTGAGAAACTGCGAACAACGGCATACTGCTTACAATCCAATGGTTTGATTGAACGCTGGTATAGAACCCTGAAGGCAGCTTTAATGCGTTCCCCTGAGCACTGGATCTATTTATTACCTGTAGTCTTACTAGGTTTACGTGCTTCATACAAGGAAGATCTAAAATCATCTCCTGCTGAGAAGGTATATGGAACCACTTTAAGACTACCAGGCGATTTCTTCACATCTCAAGAACTGCCATCCGATCCACAAGTTTTTCTGGACTTTCACAGGGAAGCCAACGACCACTGCTCACCATAATAAAACCAAAATGTTTTTACTGAAGGACATGGATACATGCACTCATGTATTTGTCAGAGCAGATCCGTTACTCATACCTCTTGAGCCTCCATATAGCGGAACATATAAAATTCTAGAAAGGTTTTCAGGTAGAGTGTACAGAGTGTAAATTTCTATAGACAGCATTAAAAAACATATTGGGTGACAGATTGAAACCAACATATACAATTAAAACAGATAATAAAATTGAACCAAGCATAGCACAAGAATTTAAACCACATCACTAGGGATCCTCCAAGAAAGACTTACACCAAAAAGGTCTCCTTCAAATTATGAACAAATAAATTTATTTATTCTTACAGATACTACACTATACTTCTCCTTACATTTTCGGAAAACACGGCGAATACACTTTTTTTGTCATTAAAAACAAGAGACTATTCCAAACGAAATTGCAAGAATCTGCTACGATAAAGAATTCAAGTATCTGCATTTTGGAGTACTTTACAACTACAAAAAATAAGAAAATATTTGCATTTTGAACAATTTTACGACCAACAATAAAAACGTGGCCACCTTCTGTTCGCAGCACCCTATATATTTATATATATATATATATATATATATATATATATATATATATATATATATATATTTATATATATATATATATACATATATATATATATATATATATATATATATATATATATATATATATGCATATGAAGTGGTGGAACTATAAAAAGAGTGCGCGTGAGGTTCACACGCGGTTGAAGTAAAATTCTTTTGCTATTGTACGAGATGGCATTTAAGTTAAAAATAAATATATCATATAACAATTTTGAATAATGTTCATCAGTAATATGGTAACACTCGTGATGCACACATCATTTAATGTCAACCATTATACATATTTACATAATAATAAATTCTAAATTTATAATAGCATTAAAAATATTTATAAAATTTGAAAACAATAATGCAATTAAAGTCATACGACATGATTCGTTTGTCATTGGAATTAGCATCTAGGACTTGAAATTTCATTAGAGAAACAAAGTAATTGCTGATTAATAAATTCTATAATATTCGTTCACACAGTGGACAGCTGTAATATAACAATCTTGAATAATTTCATTAACACTAGCAATAAATAAACTGCATAGATATTCGTTATAAAGTATATATGTATATAAATGATATACAGCTACACAAACTACTGTTGTGCTTTATCTCCTGTTTATAGTAATAAATCTAAATATCCATTCATTTTTCATCATTTATAAAAATATGCAACTTTGTAACACTTAATAGCCGTCTAAAAAGTTTCTGAGATATAATTCTAAGAAAGATATATTTTCGACATGTTGAAATAAAGCTGTACTGCTTTAATATTTTTTAATATCTTTAAAAATGCAGAGGTTTATTATGTTAAACAACGCCTAAATATATATTATTTTCATAATTTCACTTGTCATGTAATTGTGTTCGAAGAACTTCATGTAAATAAAATTAACATACAATCATTATTGATTGCTCATTTTTTTAATTTTTTGCTGGCGATACAGTTTCATTCTTTGTACAGTTGTAGTATCTGTCTTGCATATAAAAATAATTTTTATTTCAGTAACCTCAAAAATATACAATAATATATAGTAACCACGAATAATACAAATTACTTCAATAAACTTACGTTTCTTATACGGCATAGATTGTTCATTTTTATTATTCTTTGCACTATAATTATTTATGGGGGACGGGATAAAATATTCTTCTGATTCAGACATTTTTTATTAACTCAAGATTTGTACTAATATTTAACCTTGAAATGTAATGACATAAAACACCGAATAATGAATAATATACTGCGCGCTTTCGGTGACGTACGCGCGTATAAAGTCACGCATATAAAGAAGACGACCAATCAGAATCGACCCATATAGAAATAATCTCATCTAAAGCGAACGACAAATCTTTGGCACTCGACCTTGCCGTAACTCACTTCCGTTGCATTTGTACGGATTTACACCCATGTCGCGCCTAAAGAAGTTTTACTTCAAAAATCACAAAAAATTGGAATGATGAGTCGCGTTTCTAGGGCAGTCACTAACTAATAATAATACAATCACATATATTATAAGTTTGTTCTATAGGTAGTAATCATTAAATATTATTAACTTCCCGTAGGGTAAGTTATAGTAATCGCAAAAAAATCGAAAATGAAAATTTTTATATATCTTTACGTTTCAGAGGTTTCTGAACATTTTGGCATACCTTAGAAAAAATGGATGTATGTGTGTGTGTGTGTGTGTGTATGTGTGTGTGTGTGTGTGTATGTATGTATGTATGTGTGTGTATGTATGTGCGGATACAAATTTTCGTCGACGATTTCGGGAACACGGATCAACCGATTTGAATAAATCAAAAAACATTCGATTCGTATTGATAAGGAGACGTGCTGATTAGTTTTTGGCGAAGGCAGGTCTAGCCGTTCCGGAGATACGGGGCAAAAAGTGCCGAAAACGGTAAGTCAGGTTTTAAGAGAACGGAGCGTCCGATTTTAATAATTCAAAAAACATTTTACTTGTATTGACAAGATAAAGAATTGATCAAATTTTCATAAAGGCAGGTCTAGCGGTTTCGGAGATCTAACGAAAAAAGTAAAAAAAATGCCATTTGGCGGTCAAAAATGATCATTAGACATATGCACATCAAATTTTCAGATATTTTATAGAGATTTTAACAATAAGTTTAAATTTTGTTTATTTTTCTATGGGTTCCGTACCAATGTTTACCCGTTAGACAGCGACGCCGCGCTTACGGGCTTTATATTTTGTCTCTATGCAGTTAAAGCAGTACGATTGCTTTGAAAAACAAGTTCAGATCTTCCAAAATATGTCAAAATAAAGAAAACATTTTTTTTCAAAAAAAAAAAAAATAAAAAAAAATTTTTTTTAAAAAAAAATTTAAAAAAAAAATTTTTTTTTTTCAAAAAAAGTAATTTTTTGTCCAATTTATAGTTTCTCAAAAATCTTATTTTTTCGAAGTAAATTTTTTTCAAAAATGTTAATCGTTTTTAAAAAAAATAATAATTTTTGGTACGGGAAGTTCCAGCAATTTGCCTTAAGGCACGATGCCCTAATTGCCTTAAGACAGAATTCCACTTACAGCTAGTTTTTATTGATTAAGTCGATTACTTATGTGTATACAATTACAATTAAGAACTTGTTTAGTCGTACAATTCTGAAAACCTTACTAGTTATTCAGTTTGAATGTAAGACTTTTTATAATGATACGTGATTTGTTTCTTATATTAGTTTTAATTACATTTAACCGGTCTATTGATTTATTGTTTAATTATATTGTTGTTTTTTTTTCAATTTCTAGTATGTACTCGCGCGCTGCTTGTGTGAGGAGGGTTGTGGGTTCAAGACGCATCTCTGGACCACCTGATATCGTGCAGTAGCGATGTCCATTTTCAATTGAAAATATAGATCAAAAATATATTTTAAATTTTCGACACTGCGGTGCGCAATGGCAATAGAAAATTTCTCATACTATTCTTCCTAAATGGAGTTCAACTCATCTCACGGACCTGCTATCTGTTATTTAATACTGAAATGATGATTAACTATCATTTATAAAATACTTTTTTATATTATTTTATATCAGAGGGTGCGGTCTTAAATAGTATTATCGTTCACTATTAGCAACTAGTATTAGTTTACTATTATAACTACTATTAGTACTGGTATTATTTACAACAGTTTTTTAAATATTGCATTTTATTTTTCTATTTTTTGTTTAGATTTCCAATGAAGTAATCTGAGCGTAAAAATTTTTTCTTTGTATTTTTTGGGTCGATACAATTCAACACCATTGTAGCACGTCAAAGTTTTCCAGAAAATGAAATCCGTAACAATGAACGATGTTAGTCGGATTAGATGTAAGCTGCTCTCCTTCGTTTAGGAACTTTGTAATTCAATAAGAGTAAAGTGCTTTGATACCATGGCATATATATATATATATATATATATATATATATATATATATATATATCTTTAGATTTGTTTGTTTGACTTTATACGGCAATCTTGTTCTTCACTTCATATTAGTTATCAAGCAATTATTAACCACTTTAAAGTTGCAACTTCTCTTCAGTACATAATATATCCTATCATGTTACGCACTGCTCTGGTTTCAAATATTGCTTTGTTTGTACCTTCTGTCAGTATATCTATTATTCAGTAAACGCATAGTTTGGCATTTCTTAGTTGACTTGTTAGTAAAGTTGTTAGTTAGTTTCTATGTAATTTTTATTACTAAATTTTTTATTAAAGCTCTAAATTTATATACCCTTAGTATAGGTTTTCAAGCACAGAAAAATTAATAAAAATTATTGAAGTAAAACTTCTTTAGGCGCAACTATGGTGTGAATCCGCACAAATGCAACGGAAGTCCGTTACGCCCGAACTGTTTATCATTTGCTCTCGATGAGATCATTTTTATACGGGTCGATTGTGATAAGACGTCGTGTATGTGAATAGAGATTTGTCGTTGTATATATTGGCATCAACGTTGTATGCGTTTCGATATCGACAAGGAAATCGGCATAGATAAATAAACATTTTACAGTTACATCATAGTACAGATCTTGATTTAATGATCAATGCCTGAATTAGAAGAATGTTTTACCATGTCCCTTGAAAATAATAAAACAAATTAAACATTTGGACCGTGTACTGAACGTAACTTTATTGATTAGAAATTATTTCTATATTATTCGTACTTTCTATAAATCTTTAAAGTTATTAAAATGGAAAATATGTTTTAGGCAAGACAGATATTACAGCTGTTCAAAGAATGAGATTATATTGCCCGAGAAGAAGTAAAAAAAAATACAAGCAGTCAATGAATGTGCGTTAATTTTAATCATATGAAGTTTTTCAAACATAATTTCATGATGAGTGAAGTTGCGAAAACAATATTTGTTTAGGCGTTGTTTAACATAATCCACTGTGTGAACAAATATTATAGAATTTATTAATCAGCAATTACTTCATTTCTTTAATAAAGGTTCATTTCTGAATGCTAATTTCAATGACAAACCGATCATGTCATATTTGAAGTATGAATTTAATTACATTATTGTTTTTAAATATTATACATATTTTTGATGCTATTATAAATATATAATTTATAATTTATCATTATATAAATGTGCATAATGATTGACACTAATAAATATGTGCATCATAAGTGTTACGATATTACTAATAAACATTATTCAAGATCGTTATATGATGTGTTTATTTTTACTTAAATGCCACCTTGTACAGTAGCAAATAAGTTTCACTTCAATCGCGTGTGAACCTTTCGCGCACTCTTTTTTTCAAATAATTAACTTCTCGTATAGTGTGTTATAGTAATTGCCAAGAATGAGAAATGACAATCTTTGCATATCTTTACGTTTCAAGGTTAACTATGGATACAATTTTTCGTCCACGATTTTGAGAACACGGATCATCCGGTTTGAATGATTAAAAATCATCCAATTTCTGTTGATGGGGCGATGTGCTCATTAGTGTTTGAAAAATACTATTTCAAGCGTTTCCAGGATACGGGGCAAAAAGTGTAGAAAATAAGAATTTAATTTTAGCGAGAACAGATTAGACAGGTAAACTGATGAACAAGTGGAAAGGTAAACGAGTGGTAGACAAGTTGCAACATAGACAGGTAAACAAGTAGCCTTTTAGACAGGTAGATTATCTTATATATAAAAATGGAGCTCTCGATCAAATGATTCGGAAAAACTCGAAAACGGCTAAACCGATTTGGCCAGTCTTAGTCTTAAAAAATTCGTGCCCATGCAGAGATGGTTGAAAAGGTGAGATAATATTTCAAAATCGCGTAGAAACTTTACATTTTTAATTTGAAAATTTTTGTAGAAGCGTAAATTAAATAAAACTATGGACGGTGGCTATAACGTGAAATGTCAAACGATTTTGACAGATGATGCTCAATTACGTTTAATATGATGTTTTACGTGAATATTATTCAATTATGATTAAATTGTAGTAACTAGTTTTGTTTGTAGTTTTATTTATATACAAAAACGTTAGTAAACGGGCCGCAAGTGTTACTTGAGACTCAAAATATCAACTTTTTTAAAATGTTAATATGAAAATGCATTTTTTTGGCATATTTTTTTCAAATACGGTGCTCTGAAAGATTTCATTTGTATAATTATATACTCATTTTCTAGGTTATATTATTTTTTAATCATGTTATTCAAATTCAGAACCTAAATTTGGTATCGATCAAATGGACATTTTGTCGAAAAAAATTTTCCCAGTTATAATTTCCCAGAATTTATCGAAAAAGATAGTATTATATGAAGGTCCGGGGTTAAGAAGGTTCACTACCGATGTGTCAAAAATCAGTAAAGTTAAGCATTGTTTAACAACAATATTTAAAAGTAGAGTAAAAAAGATGTATAACCAGCTACAACCTTGATTTAAAAACGGTTTTAATCTTTGAAATGGCGGAGATAAACGGTAAACTTTGAAAATCTATAATAAAAGTATTTTTTTCCGTTGGTAGTTTTTTAGCATTAGTTAAAAATGTAATTATTTTGTAAAATACCTTTAAAACTATAATAAGGCTTTAAACCATTTTGCCACCTGCCCGTTTATAGGGTAAACAGATCTAGATAACAAATTTTTTAAAGACATCAAAAAAGCACACTTCTACAATGCTGAAGTAGAAGGCAGTTTACTGAACTCAGATAATTGCTCGTTTGATATGTGTTATTTGTTGTGATATAATTGTTATGGTTTTCACAATATAGTTCATATTTGCTCAAAGTCAAATTGGACCTTTGTGCCTCGCCCTGTTCTACATATATACTTTTTATCAAATTTACTTTAATTTATCGAATGTTACTTGAAACTTTTCAAAAAGCAGGTAAAAAAAGTAATACTTAATTTATTTTCTATCTCTCCCCGCAAAAATTTAAAAATTTTGTATAAGCTCAGTAGTATTATTTACAATTATACACAAAATCCAAAATCCAAAATCCAAAAAGAATTTGAAAAACTTGAAACGTAATCAATAAGTCGAAAGACCAAAAAATCCTTGGATTGGATTACACCGTGTTTTCTATAGAAAGTGTATAAAACTTCCAGTTCGATTGTATTGACAAAATATAGACAAACTAATGGGGTTTCTTGTTTTTATAATACCTCATTGTATATAGCATTCAAGCAACACATCCTTATACACTTCAAGTATTAATATTTTTGATTCTCTAGAAATTGTTCAGGATATACCTAACTTAGCAAAGCAACGTTTGCCGGGTCAGTTAGTAAATTTATAAAAATTCAAAACTCAAAACAGATATTCAAGAAAATCAATAATTGATATAATAACAATATTTTGCTTTTATTCTAAATTAATTATATAATTTAAAACTACAATGAGTAGCTCACATGAATTACTTTTGTCATTGCGCTGATCAACATTGGCGAATTATGAAAGTCATCTGGATTGAGGAGTATTTTCTTTCAGATCATTTTGTCAATAAAATCATATATTGAAAATCAAATATGTATTTATTTTAATCAGAGACATTTAGTTTAAAAGGTGACATTTGTTTTGATTATACATGCGGTATGTCATTCGGTAGCTAACTTCTAGAAATTTTTAGAGAGTTTTGCGTACAAGAATTTCACAAAAAGGGTATTTCAGCGACTGCAGCAAGTATGATTTTATGCAATATTTGACAGAATTGTCATTTAAATGACGCGCCAAGTCTTAACTTCATTGATAAATGGTTCCCGAAGTTTGAAGAGACCTGTTCAACGCTGGAAAATCAAAATCCTTACGTGCAACAATCGAAAATGTAGACAGTGCTTCTCAGTCAGTACATGTTCAGACATTGTTACAGTGAACTCGAATTATTACATGGAGATGTTAGACAACTTCTTCGTGCCTGAACTGCAAAACTTTCCTAGTTATATCCAAAGAACATAGTTTCAGGTAGAGAGAGCTACTTCACATGCAACCAACAGGTGTTCATCATGAGTTTGTGAAAAAAATTCTTGCAAGTTTATATTCAGGAGAACTGATTTAAATTGGCCTCCTCGTTTAGTCCTGATTTAACCCCAACAGAATTTTTCCTGTGTTGGTTACGTCAAATTTAAAGTTTATGCCAACAAACCAACTTCCCTGGCACAATTAGAAGGAAATATCCGCCACAAAATAACAGCTGTCAAGTACAAGACATGCCAAGCTTATGGCAATTTCAGAAATCGATTAAATAATTGCAATGGTTTACATTTGGACGGTATTACTTTCAAGAAATAGCTTTCCTGGAAGTGCATTTTGAGATGTAATAAATATTTGATTTAGTCAAGGTTTAATAATTAAATCATTTTTGATCAAAGTTGATATTTATTAGCTAATTCGCAGATCAAATAGGTGTTATGGTGATGCTATGTAACGTGTCTATAATTGTATGAGTTGGTAGTCACAAACTGTCAGAAGTTATGTATTTGCTGTGCGATTTACACATGTAACCTTTATTTAATGACATGTAAGTGCAAGTAAGTCTTAAGACAAGTTGCATGAACTTCTCGATATGTCAATATACACATATATATGTTTTGAAGTAAAACTTCTTTAGGCGCGACTTGATTGTAAATCCGTACAAATGCAACGGAAGTGCGTTACGGCAGATAAGATGAGATAAGAGTCAAGTACCAATAATTTGTCATTCGCTCTTGATGATATCATTTTTATACGGGTCGATAGTGATTAGTCGTCGTGTATGTGAATAGAGATCTGTCGTTATATGCGTACCGAAATCAACGAGGAAATCCGCATAGATAAATAAACAGTTTGATGTTACATCGTAGTACAAATCTTGATTTCATGAAATTAATAAGAGTAATGATTAGTAAGTTTATTGATTAGAAATTAATTCTATATTATTCGTAGTTTCTATAAATCTTTGAAGTTATTAAAATGGAAAATATTTTTTTTAGCAAGACAGATATTATAGCTGTATAAAGAATGAGATTATATCGAGAGCGAAAAAGTAAAAAAAATACAAGCAGTCAATGAATGTGTGTTAATTTTAATTACTTGAAGTTCTTCAAACACAATTACATGATGAGTGAAGTTGCAAAAACAATATTTGTTTACACGTTGTTTAAAATAATCGATTATGTGAACGAATGTTATAGAATTTATTAATCAGAAATTACTTGATTTCTCTAATAAAGGTTCATTTCTAAATGCTAATTACAATGACAAACCGATCATGTCATATTTGATGTATGACTTCAATTACATTATTAACTTCCTGCAGGGTAAGTTATAGTAATCGCAAAAAAATGAAAATGAGTTTTTTTTATATATCTTTATGTTTCAGAGGTTTTTGAACATTTTGGCAAACCTTAGAAAAAATGGATGTATGTGTGTGTGTGCATGTGTGCGGATACAAATTTTCGTCGACGATTTCGGGAACACGGTTCAACCGATTTCAGTTATTCAAAATTGAACAATTCAAAACATTAGATTGCCATTGATAAGGAGACGTGCTGACTAGTTTTTGGCATAGGCAGGTCTAGGCATTTTGAAGATACGGGGCAAAAAGTGCCACAAACGGTAACTCAGTTTTTAAGAGAACGGAGTGTCCGATTTTAATAATTCAAAAAATTATTTTACTTGTAATGACAAAATGAACAACTGATCTGAACAAACATTCGATCAGAAAAAATATTTTTTTCAAAAAGTCTTTTTATTAAAAAAATAACTTTTTTTTTAAAATTTATAGTTGTGATTAGTTTTTAGTAAAGGTAGGTCTAGCCGTTTTCGAGATACCGAGCTAAATGTGCAAAAAATGACAGTTCTTGAGAGAACCAAGTATCCGATTTGAATGATTCAAAAAACATACTGCTCGTTTTGACAAAATAATTGCTTTTGGAAAAAACATCTATTTCAAAATTTTCTTTTTTATTTTTTTTTTGTGTTTTAACTTTAATTCTAGCTAAAACATTAAAAAATATTTTGTTACGGTACGGGAAGTTCCAGCAATTTGCAATTTTTAAATATTGATTCTCTTTGCTTGTGGCAATAAATTGGTGATATAAAATCATAGATCAAAATTGCAGGTGTATAATTTTTGCATCTCAATTCCTAATAATCTACAATCCTTACCAGCACTGATTCAAAAACAATCTACCAGCAACTAGGTGCCACATTCTTACGAAAACGTACCTGCTATAAACACGATATTATTGTGTATGTTATGCAATTTGTTTTATATGCATTTGTGGACATTGAAGAACATATATTCATTTACATAATATCTAAATTTATTCTCTGCAGCATGTTAAAGTTTGAAACAATTGCCAAAAGACAACGAGTTGATATCACTGTCGTTATAATTAATTACCGTGACATTTTTTTTTATCATTCCACAGTAAAGTGTAATATATTGTGTGTTATATGTGTCTTTTTTGAAAAAAATTTAGCTTTTTCAAAAACAGCCAAATGCTGCAGAGGAGAAGCTAACCTTATGTTGTTTGTGACTTACGTTGACAACATGTGTTGTCATAAAATTTCAGTTTGCATTATTATTATCAACTAATTTTAGATTTTATATATTATTTTGTTTCAAATTTATCAATATTTGAGAATGTGCAATAATTGCTGAATTATTCAAATATTTATCTTGAATGATATAAAAAATTCACACCTGGGGCTAGTTTGCACTATATCTTTTATTTGTATTGTGATAATTGCAGTTTAGGTTGATTTATGATGAAAAATTATATTATAGGAAACAATGTGAATTTTATTTGTATAATTATAGTTTGCGTTCATTAATTAAAAATAATTAAAAATTACTTAAAGACAAGTCAATTTTCTTAAAAATAAATAAATAAGAAATTATCCTAGGCATTATTGTTGTTACCTTGGTAGATGTTGCAACTAGCCGGAAATACGAGGTAAGTTGAAACACCGCACTAGAAAGTGATTAATTGTAAAATAATGAACAGCAGTTGTGGAATTATTTTGACTTGGTTTAGTAGTGTATTTGGTGGTATAGAGGAATAGTTACAGGAACAACTCATCTTTATTCCGTAGAAATATAAACAGATTTCAAGATATAATAGTTTAAATGAACTGTTGCAACCAGCTTCTAGCACCACCATTCATAAATCACACACACACACAAACACACACACACACACAAACACACACACACACTTACACACACATACATATATATATATATATACATATATACATATATATATACATTCTTTTTCCGAATTTGGTCTCATAATTTAATATATAAACTTCCCGAAGGAGAAATTTGTATTTTTATAACAAAAAACTCGATTTCGACGTTTCAAGCCATTCTGAATCGATTGAGACTAAATTTGGAGAAAATATGTGCGTGTGTGTATGAACAGATTTTTTACCTTAAATCTACCTTATTATATATTACCTTGAAAATTTAAAATCCATTCGATGTATCTCGTGAATCTTTTGATCCACGTTCTAGCTCACAATCCTGAATTGATCTTAAAAAATCAAAAACTTTTCGAAAAATATTGGTTGTGAATGATACTGATTAGTTTTAGATAAAGATCTAACGAGCCGTTTTCTTGTAATTAACTGTTGAAAAAAAATTTTTGCCAATTTTTTTTGCATGGAATCGTGCCTTAAGGCAAATTGCTGGAACTTCCCATACCAAAAATGATATTTTTTAAAAAGATTAACATTTTTCAAAAACAATTACTTTGAAAAAAATGGATTTTTGAGAATATATAAATTTTTGACAAAACGCCGCATAGTCGTCTAACGGATAAACATTGGTACGGAACCTATAGAAATGTAAACAGAATTTATACTTACTGTTAAAATCTCTATAAAATATCTGATAATTTGATGTGCATATGTCTAATGATCATTTTTGACCGCCAGGTGGCTTTTTTTTACTTTTTATACTAGATCTCCGAAACCGCTAGACCTGCCTTCATGAATCAGTTCTTCATTTCGTCAATACAAGTAAAATGTTTTATGAATTATTAAAATCGGACGCTCCGTTCTCTTAAAAACTGAGTTACCGTTAGTGGCACTTTTTGCTCCGTATCTTTGAAACGGCTAGACCTGCCTATGCCAAAATCTAATCAGCACGCCTCTTTATCAACAGCAATCGAATGGTTTTTGAATAATTGAAATCGGTTCAACCGTGTTTTTGAAATCGTCTACTAAAATTTGTATCTGCACGCATACACACACACATACATGTACACATACAGCTATCGAATATTTTCAAAAATTTCCAAATTCTCAAAATATTTAGCAAAACTTTTTTTTTAATTCCAAAAAAATTCTAAAACTTCTAAAAAAAAATTGAAATTTTGAAAAAAAATTTAAGTTACCAAAAAATTTCTAAATTATCAACAAATCTAATTTAAAAAAATAAGAACTTTTGCAAACGTACACATAAGTTGTTCATAAAATACGCTTGTCGCCTAATTTAAAAAGCTCTTATAAGTTCACAGTTTGTAATAAATAATCTATTTGAAATTGTTCAATACAATTATTGATTATTTTCATTCCTCGAATGTTTAATTAAGGTACGCGAAGTACCAGCAATTAGCCTTAAGGCACGATGCCATGCGCCCCACTAGTTTGTTCATTTATTCAAAAATCTAATATTTTTGTCGCAAGTATAATATGACGGTGTGCTTGTCACCTTATCAACACTAGCGCACCTCAATTGTATTACCCGAAACTATTGTTAGGACAACAATCGAAGATAGATCGAAGATAGAAGGACAGTATTTCGCATCATAATGATCGGTACAGTGTTTGTGATATTGTGACAGTAAAGACATGGTAAGTCTTTTGATATAAATCCATATTACCTTGGTTTCTAAAAATATTATTTATACATGTGTACTGTTCCTAATATATAGAATTTGTGTTTTGATTGATTGCACTTGAGTTTCTATTGAACTATAATCAAAAGGTTTGAAAGTAATTGAAGAAATGTGGGTTCTTATACATGCGTTGGCCCTTATTAATTGTTATATTTTAATATAACTATAACCGAGGAGTTGCCCTAATGTATTTAATGTAGGCGCAAGATCTCGTAATGCGTATAAATAAATAAATGCATTTTAGGTTGTAAAGTATACCTATTTGCTAAGGTCCATTTTCAATGACAGTATGACATTACCCAAATTTGTCAGTGGCGGCGTTAGGCGTCGGCAGTTTTTATCATTGAAAACTAGTGAGGCGCATGGCATCGTGTCTTAAGACAAATTGCTGGAACTTCCCGTACCAAAAATTATTATTTTTTTAAAAACGATTAACATTTTTGAAAAAAATTTAGATTTTTGAGAAACTGTAAATTTGACAAAAAATTACTTTTTTTTGAAAAAAAATTTTTTTTTTTGAAAACAAAACTGAAAAAAAAAAGTTTTCTTCATTTTGGCATATTTTGGAAATTCTAAACTTTTTTTCAAAGCAATCGTACTTCTTGAACTGCATAGAGACGAAATGTCAAAGCGCGTAAGTGCCGCGCCGCCGTTTAACGGATAAGCATTGGTACGGAACCTATAGAAATGTAAAAAAATTATACTTATTGTTGAAATCTTTATAAAATATCTGATAATTTGATGTGCATATGTCTAATGATCATTTTTCACCGCCAAATGGCATTTTTTTTTACTTTTTTCATTAGATCTCCGAAACCGCTAAACCTGCCTTTATGAAAATATGATCAATTATTCATCTTGTCAATACAAGTAAAATGTTTTTCGAATTATTAAAATCGGAAGCTCCGTTCTCTTAAAAACTGAGTTACCATTTTTGGCACTCTTTGCCCCGTATCTTCGGAACGGCTAGACCTGCCTTCGCCAAAAACTAATTAGCACGTCTCCTTATCAATACAAATCGAATGTTTTCTGAATTATTCAAATCGGTTGATCGGTGTTCCCGAAATCGTCGACGAAAATTTGTATCCGCACACATATACACATACGCACACACACACACACACACACACATACATTCATTTTTTCTAAGGTATGCCAAAATATTCAAAAACCTTTGAAACGTAAAGATATATAAAAAATTTCATTTTCGATTTTTCGCAATTACTATAACGGGAAGTTAAAAAAAAGTTACTTACGGAAAGTTAAAAAAATATATTCTTTGTTTTAAAAATTCTGAAATATTTTTCAAAGCAATCGTACTGCTTGCATAGACACGAAATGCCGAAGCGCGTAAGGGCCGCGTCGCCGTCTAACGGATAAACATTGGTACGGAACGTAAACAAAATTTATACTTATTGTTAAAATCTCTATAAAATATCCGATAATTTTATGTGCATATGTCTAATGATCATTTTTGACCGCCAAATGGCATTTTTAACTTCCAGTAGGGTAGTCATAGTAGTGGGCCGAAAATCTAAAATCAAAGGTTTTGAAGGTTTTTGAACATTTTGTCATACCTCAGAAATAATGGATGTGTGTGTGTGTTTTTGTGTGGCCGCATTTTTTTGTTCACGTTTTCGGGCGCACGGATCAACCGATTAGAATGGTTCAAAAAACATTCGATTTCTTTTAATAGGCAGATGTGCTGATTAGTTTTTGGGAAAGGCTGGCCTAGCCATTACGGAGATAAAGAGCAAGGAGTGCAGAAAATTGGAATCGAGTTTTTGAAGGAACGGAGCATCCGATTTGAATGATCTAAAAAACATTCAATTATTAAAGATTGGGAGAAATGGCTATTAGTTTTTGGCAGAGGCAGGTCCAGCCATTTGGAATATACAGAGCTAAATATACAAAAACTGGCAGTTTTTGAGAGAAATAAGCACCCGAATCGAATGATTCTGCTTGTGTTGACAAAAAATTGCTTTTGGAAAAAAAATTTTATTCATTTTTTTTGGTATATTGAAAATAATTCAGATTTCAATTTATATACTAATTTATATACTAACTTTCAATTTATATATATTAACTTATATACTTTAAATAAATACTTTTGACTTTGTGATTCAGTTTATATAATTCTTATAAATATTATGCAATGTTACAGTATTTATAATAATCTATTTGAAAATATTCAATATTCCTCGAACATTTCGTTACGGTGCGGGGAGTTTCAGCAATTTGCCTTAAGGCACTATGCCATACACCACTAGTTTTTTACTTCTTTCACTAGATCTCCGAAACTACTAGACCTGCCGTCATAAAAATTTAATCAGTTGTTCATCTTGTCAATACATTTATTAAAGAATTATTAAAATCGGACGCTCCGTTCTCTTAAAAACTGAGAGACCGTTTGTGGCACTTTTTGCCCCGTATTTTCGAAACGACTAGACCCATATATACTAAAATCTAATCAGCACGTTTCCTTATAAACAGTAATCGAATGTTTTTTGAATAATTGAAATCGGTTGAACCGTGTTCCTGAAATCGTCGACGAAAATTTGTATCCGCACACACACAAATGTACATACACACACACATACATCCATTTTTTCTAAAGTTTGCCAAAATGTTTATAAACCTCTAAAACGTAAAAATTTATTTTCGATTTTCTTGCGTTTACTATAACTTACCCTACGGAAAGTTAATATCTGTGGTGCATGGCATCGTGTTTTAAGGCAAATTGCTGGAACTTCACGTAATAATAATAATATAGGATATATTATGATGAAGAAAACTAATGAAATCTAATCAAAAATCATCACAAATAAAATCAATCAATACAATACATTAAACTTTGAGAATATTGTAAATACAAATGTAATTAATATTACAATTAAAGTGTTTTACAACAAATTATTGCTCCTTTAAAAAATCAAACCAAACAAACAACACGATGGCTTTTAAATTTTTGAAATCGGTCTAGCCGCTTTTGAGCAAACGTCACACACACATAATTTTTAAAAAAGGAAACATAAAATTAGCAAATCGGATTTTTTATGAAAATGTAAACTTCGGAAAGTTAATAAAGTTGGAGTAAAGTTGCAATGAAGACAGAAATATTTAAAAGTGAACTTGCTCATCATAAAATAATTCAATAATTTTCACTTTTTGTTAGGTTGACAGTATTTGTGAAAAATTTGTTCTGTATTTGATAAACTGTATAGCACGAAGCATTTTCTTATATTAAACAACTTAATGCAAATTAGTCCCTCGATAACACAAAATAAAAAAGTTTGCTGTTTTAGTTCAATGTTTTTCTTACCACTCCATTCTTCTGTAAGTCTATGCAATTTCTTCTTACTTTTATATCGGCCCTTATAAAACCCGATAAAAAGAAATAAATTAAATTAAATCTGTTGATGACATCAATCAAAATACTAATATTAATAAAGAAATCCTATTAATCAACAGGCTTATGAAAAATGTTTTGACAGGGCGATAATTATGGAGCGAATTTAGGAACGAAGCTCATAGACTAAAAGAGTTTATTAAATTTTAGTAGTTATTTTTTTAATTAACTTCCCGTAGGGTAAGTTATTGTAATTGGTCAAAAATCGAAATTGAATTTTTTTACATTTCTCGACCTTTTAAAGGTTTCTGAACATTTTGGCATACCTCAGAAAAAATGGATGTGTATGTGTGTGTGTGTGTATGTATGTATGGATACAAATTTCCAGTCACGTTTTCGGGCGCACGACTCAACCGGTTTGAATGGTTCAAAGAGCATTCGATTCTTATTGATAGGTTAGATTGATTAGTTTTTGGCAAAGGCAGGTCCAGCCATTTCGGAGATACGGAGCAAAGAGTGCAGAAAATAGAAATCGACTTCTTGAGAGAACGGAGTATCCGATTTGAATGATCTAAAAAACATTCAATTAGTAATGATTGGCAGAAGTGTTTGTTAGTTTTTGGCAAAGGCCAGCCCAGCCATTTCAAAGATACGGAGCTAAATATGTAAAAAATGGCAGTTTTTGAGAGAACTAAGCGTCCGATTTAAATGATTCAAAGAACTTTCTGCTTGTCTTAACAAAATAATTGATTTTGGAAAAAAAATTCTTTGTTTTTTTGTTTCAACTTTTTTTTTTCAAAAAAAATTTTTTGTATATCGAAAATAATTCAGATTTTATTTTTAATTTTGACTATAGTTCTAATATACTTTAAACAAATAATTTCAACTTTGCAATTTAGTTTATATAATTCTTATAAATATTAGACAATGTTACAATATTAATAATAATCTATTTGAAAACATTCAGTATTCCTCGAACATTTCGTTACGGTACGGGAACTAGTTTAATTTTAATTTTGTTTGTTAACTTTTCGAAGGATAAGTTTGTTTTCGCCAGAAAATTCGACTTGCTAATTTTGTGTCGGAAAATTTTGTGTAATGTTTTCTCGGGGTTTCCAGTAATTTCGAATCGTTTGACATCAAAATTGGTAAAAGTGACACCAAAATTTGACTTTTCGTTGACGTTTTCTAAAAACGGTTGCACCGATTTCAAAATTTAAAAAGCCGTTTGATAAAACCTAATAATACTCCTAAATAAACGCAATTATTACATTACTGCATTTATTGCCCATGTTTTTGCGTGTGTATGTGAGCCGAAAGTTGATCTTTTGTCGACGTTTTTGCAGAAATGGCTGGACCGATTTCTGAAATTTAAAAATCCCTCAACGGAAACTGATGAGGTAATGATTATATTTGCCAGACGACGGGTCGAGCCATTTTTTAGAATTTGCAGAAAATGTAAAAAAAAATTCGCAAACAGTCTTGAACCGATTCTGAAAATTTAAAAACAGTCGGAGATTGTGCTAATTAGCCTGTGGGAAAGATCAGTGGCACTTTTCAGCAAAATTCTTCGTAATTAAATATTAATTTATACTAAATATCAGTGGTGCATGTTATTGTCTTAAGCCAAATTGCTAGAACTTTTCGTACCGCTAATATTTAAATATTCGAGAAAAAAATTCATACTCATTCTCAACTCAAATATTGATCAACGATTAATAACAATTGTTTCAATTAAATGTGAAAATTTGGATTTTTTTCAAAAATTTGGTGGTTTAGAAACTTTTTGAAAATAGAAGATTTTGAATGCTTTTTAAAAATTTTAAAATATTTGAAATGATTTTAAAAAAAATTAACGGATACCGGAACAGTATAACGGATAAACATTGGTACGGAACCCGCAGAAAAGTGAACAAAATTTGTTATTATTAGTAAAACATCTATAAAATATTTGGTAATTTGATGTGCATATGATTAGTGATCATTTTTGTCCGCCAAATGGCTTTTTTCACTTTTTTTATTGGATCTCTGAAACCGATGTACCTGCCTTCCCAAAAATTAACGGTTTTTCATTTTGTCAATACAAATGAAATGTTTTTTTAATCATACAAATTGGACCCTCCATTCCCTCTAAATATAAATTACCATTTTGGGCACTTTTTGCCCCGCATCTTCAAAACGGCTCGACCTGCCTTTACCAAAAACTAATCAGCACGTTCCTTATAAATACGAATCAAATTTTTTTTAAATCATTCAAATTGGTTGATTCATGTTTTTGAAATCGTCGACAAAAAATTGTATTTGCACATACACACACACCACACACACACACACACATGCATACATTTTTTCTAAAGTATACCAAAATGATCAGAAACCTCTGAAACGTAAAGATATACTATAACTTATACTACGGGAAGTTATTAAAAACAAGTAGTTTTTAAATAATATTAATTAGAATAATAATAAAAATTTATTGAAAATAAACGGAACTCGAATAAAATGAACACAATTTATACATAATTTATTGTTAAATTTAGATAATACACCTTCATTCATTTATAATTAGATGTTAAGACAAATAATTTGTTCAACACATGGATTATTTTAGAGGAAATGTATATAAGGAAGAATTTCGTTTAAGCATGTATATGTAGTCCTATAATAATATCAATAATATTTATTGATATTATTAACTTCCCGAAGGAGAAGTTTATGTTTTCATAAAAAAATACGATTTGCTAATTTTATGTTTTCTCGACGTTTCAATCCATTCTGAATCGTGTGTGTGTATGTGTGTGTGCCTTGAATCGACGTTTTCTCAAAAACGGCTGGCCCGCAATTTTGAATCGATTTTGAAAATTCAAAAACCGTTCGAAAGATATTTGTTGGGAATCGTGCTGCTTAGTTTTTGGTAGAGATCGGCCAAGCCGTTTTCTTGTAATAACGTGTTAAAGAATTTTTTTTCGTAAATTTTTATTATTTTTTTGACGGTAGATACCATAGTCTTATAGATCATACTAAAATATTACGGCCCTACGACAAGTCGTTTAATTTTAAAAATTTGTAAACCATTTCAATTTTGATATCTTGAATTTAAATATTGTGATTATATAGAGTGAACTTAAAAATAAAATGATCTATGAAGTAAATGAGTATAAATTAAAACAATGAAACAACAAATAAAAAAAAGACATAACTAATAAACTAAACACAATAAAAATAAATAAACATATAAATAAACAACTAAATAAGTAGTACTGCTAATTAAAATAAATATATTATATATTATGTGGAGGTCAATATGTCGGATCTGTCGAGACGGCGTTTTCTTTTTAGCCGTTCTATGCCGTGCGACTTCAATAAATTCTTGGCCAGAATATTAGGATGGTTTTGTACTCTGCTCTTATATTTTTGACTAATTAATTCAATTTCTTCATCAAAAGTGTTTATGTTTAGGCCTTGATGGACTAACCAGTTTGGTGTGTATTTAAGGGCGTTTAGTATTGGTTTCAAAAATTTCGTTTTGGAATCTTTGTATAATTGCGATATTAGATTTACGCGCTGTTCCCCAGAGTTGAAGTCCATAAGTCCATATGGGTTTAAAAACTACTTTGTATATCAGCAGTTTATTCCACGTACTTAAGCGCGATTTTCTATTCAGTAACCAATAAAATTTTCTTCTTGTTGTTTCGAGTTGTTGGCGCTTTTTTAGTATATGGTGTTTCCACGTTAATTTAGGATCCAAGTGCAGCCCCAGGTACTTAACGACATTTGCTTGCGGAAGCATTTGATTAAAGAGCTGAACGGTTGGACATGATTTTTTCCTGAAGGTAAATGTGACATGTATAGACTTCAAATTGTTTACTTGAAATCTCCAAAGTTTGAGCCAATGTTCAACTTCCGTTAGATGAGTCTGCAGTTGTGCGGATACTTGTAATGGATCATGGTGCTGTGATAGTATTGCTGTGTCATCTGCGTAAGTTGCAATTGTAGTGTTATCTGATACAGGAATATCTGCTGTATAAATTAAATATAGATATGGACCTAAAACGCTGCCTTGCGGGACACCCGAATTTACAGGGCGTTTTGCTGATGTTACATCCTTAATACTTATTACAAAGTGTCTGTTCATTAAGTAACATTTTAAAAATTGAAACAAAACGGATGGAAATATTTTTTTTAATTTATATAGCAAGCCATGGTGCCAAACTTTGTCAAAGGCTTGGTTTATGTCGAAAAATACCGCTGAACAGTAAAGCTTTGACTGGAATGAGTCCATAATCTTCTGTCACTCGGTAAACTTGTTCTAAGGTTGAGTGTTTCTCCTGAAATCCAAATTGATGATTTGAGATGATTCTGAGGTCTTGCAAGTATGGTCGCATTCTTTTCAATAGTAGCTTTTCAAAAATTTTTGATATGGTTGACAGGAGGCTGATCGGTCGATAACTAGAAGTTTGATTTAGGTCTTTATCGGGTTTTGGTATCAGAATTACTTTTGCTGTTTTCCAAACGGTTGGAAAGACTTGTATTTTGATAATAGAGTTATAAATTATTGTTAGAAATCTGAAACCTTTATCCAGTAGATGTTTTAGTAGTATGTTTGGAATATTGTCGAAGCCAGGGGATTTTCCAGAAATTTCAATCTCGATCTCCGATTTTCTAAACCTTTTAAAACAAGTTTCATTTGATAACTTTTGATTCAGAAAATTAATGATTCTATCGTCTTCTAATGGATCTACTGTTGGTGAATTAGGTGTAAAGACCTGTTCAAAGTACTCGGAGAAGGTGATAGCTTTTTCCGTGTTGCTTCTAGCCCATGAGTTGTCACTTTTTCTTAGGGGTGGAACATGGACAATGGGTTCCTTGATACCTCGGGTCGCTTTCCATAACGAATGATCTGTTACTGATAGGTTGGTGATGTACTCATGAAAAGAACGATTTCTATACTCCGCTAGCTTTGTCTTGAGATATTTTGTAACTCTGTTAAGTTCTGTTTTATCGCAAGGAGCTCGGCTAAGCTGCCATTTCTTTCTTATTTTCCTTTTTTGGTTTATAAGAAATCTAATACTGCGCGGGTACTGCTCACCATTTTTCTTTAAAGGTACGGTATAAATTTGATCAGCTACGTTTTTAATGGTTGTCGTAAAATAATTAATGGCTTCATTCAAGTCATCTTCATTCTTAAGAGGCACATCACAATTGAGGGCTTCATCGACACCTTTTTAAAACTCATCCCAGTTTAAAAATTTATATGAACATTGAAGTTGTTCGTACTCCATTGGTCGCCCATTATAAGTAATAATAATTGGAGAATGGTCCGAACTGAGATCTAGACTAGATTCCACTTTGAGTTGATGACTTCCAGTGCCTTTAAAAATACAGAAATCTAATACATTTGGAATCTTGTTCAGATCGCTAGGCCAGTAGGTCGGCTCACCAGTCGAAATGCATGAGCAATTGTTGGACTGAATTGCCTTAAGTAATTCATTGCCTCTTGGATTATTAAGTATGCTACCCCATTGAACATTTTTGGCATTGAAATCGCTTTTACAGATGAATTTGGCACCTTATTTATTTAGAAATGTTTTGAAATTATCAAAGGTGATTTTGTGCCGCGGTGGCAAGTAGACTGCAGATATTGTCATCTTACTACAAAACTTTTCTACTACGATGCTTGTGGCTTGGATGTAGTCCTTAGAGATAAATGTTGATGGGTAGTGTTTTATTGAAGATTTAATTAAAATTGCGCTACCCCCATGAGCTGAACCATCTGGATGATTAGAATTTTAAATAATATATTCTGAAATTTTCAGAAAACTTCTACAGGTGAAGTGTGTTTCTGAAATGAGCATTACATCTATATTTTGTTCCTTTAGGAAATATTGAAGTTTTTGGCGATGCTGCACAAGACCGTTTGCATTCCATATTCCTATGCGTAGATAATCTATTAATTCAATCGGTTTTGTACAGCGGTTGTTAGGAGATTGAGCATAACGCTCATCCGATCTACTAGTGTATTCAACATTGATTTCAACTCGTTGATATCGTTTTGATGGTTGTTTGGTGAGTTTGATGTGTTTTCGATTTTTTCATTGTTGTTGTTGTTACCGATGTTACGGGTTTGTGAATTAATCACTTGAGCATAGGATGTACCTGGTTTGACTGTAGAATAATTCATTCTGTTTTCATTTGTTCTTTTTTGAAGGGGTGCAAACTTTCGTGCTATGGCCTCTCGGTATATTTCGCACCCTTTATAGTTGGCTGGGTGATTTCCAGTTTTACAAAGTACGCATTTTACTCCTTCATTGATTTTATCTTCCCATTCGCATTCTTTCGAAATGTGATCACCTGCGCATTTTACGTACCTTGGTTGTCTATAGCAATAAGATTTGGTGTGACCATATCTTTGACATCTTCTGCATTGTGGTATTTCTTTTCTTTGGTGTTTAGCTTCGATGATGATTTTTGTTCGGTTTAAGAATTCAATTTTGTATATTTCGCTGTTATTGTGTTTTCGTTCTAATTTAACCAAAAAGGGGGAACTTTTTTGGTTTTGTGCATTATATTTTCAATACGCGCTACAGTGTGGCCATGTGTTTCAATCTCTGTTTTCAAGTCATTAATATCAACACTGTGGTGAAGATTTCTGATAACTACCTTAAAGGTTCTTGCGTTTCTGTCCTGGAACGAGTGCATTTCCGTATTTCTAAGTTTCAAATGTTTGAGAACTTGTTGTACGTTTGCGAATCAGCAACTTGTATTTTTACCGAGTTATTGTTTATTATTTTAATAGTGTATTGTTTAGGTGCGTGCGTATCAAGTAATCATGTTAAAGGTTTAATGTAATCAACCTTATGTACAAAAATAGGTGGTGGCTTATGAATAATTGTTTTGATCTCATTTGCAGGCTCAGGTATATTTTGTAAAACATCGAAAAAATTGCTTATTTTTGCGGGACTGCTTAACCAGTAACGTGGTGTATCATTTACCTTGGTTTGTTTTCTAGAAGACTCCGTGGGTGTTGCTGCTCGTTTCTTGTGATTAACAACTTGCCAATCAACATTGGCATTGGATGTACTTGGTTGATAGTTAATAGGATCATTAATAGGATCGTCGACAAACTCGTCGCTTTCCTCCATACTGTCAAAATCACTTTCGTTATCATTATTTAGGGTTTCAAGCGCTTTGTAAACGACTTTTGAGCACTCATGATTGCTGACCCCAGCCGGAGTCATGCTTCAAACACTGTTGTTTTCACTTGCACTATTGAATAACTTCTATTGATAACAATGGCTTATCAATAGTGTGATTACTGAATTCACGTACCCGTACAGGGTACGTAAACACTACAGGTATAAAACCGGATTATTCGCAGGTATAACTGAACGATGTGCACTGCTTTGCAGCTGAAGCAAAACTGAACATTATTTATAAACCATAAAAATGCGAAACCAATACAAATATATGGATATGCAAAGTTGCATAATCCGTGAAGATGAACTTTTTCTCTCAAACTAGTTTTTTAAACTTTTATTAATTAAATAAATGCTAATTTTATTGCTCACTTGTTATCCATTTGTGATACAATTTTTTTATTCAAACAATGATTAATGTATTTTGCCGCTCTTTCTCCAATCGACGAGTGGTTGCAAGTGAGACATAACGGATTTTTTGTATTCGTTCTGGATCTCTTCCATTGTCGAAATTTAGACTCAATGGGATCTACTTCCTCTCTGCATGCTCTACACTCTATTATTTATATATTTTTCATAATTTCCTAATCGATTTTTTTAATTTTTTGTGTGTTTTTTTATTTATTTATTTAATTTTTTTTATATCTTTTTTTTATTTATTATAACCAATCTGAACCTGGGTTCAATGAGGTTAGTTGCTGATCGGTACAGAGCTTTTAGGAATTTGCCCAGTGGGGAATTTACTTACATAAATATATTGATTGTTAATTTATTAAATCTTGCGGCCACTTTCTTTTTAATCTTCTCATAAGTACTTGTTTTAGCAGGTCTTTTATTAGAGTGTTTGGATGGTATGCGCTTTTTTGATGATATACGTAATTCTCTCCTTGATAACTTCCTGCATATATTCGATGTTTAGGTCTCGATGAATTGCTTCGTTGTAGCTTTTTTGAGTTTATGTTAATTTTACAAGAAAAATTGACTTTTGTTTTGTGCATTGATGGTTTGATGTCAAGATTAGACACGAGTGTGAATTATCTAATTTTTAGAATAGCGACGTAAATTTCATTATAAGTTTTAATTATATTAGTATTTGCATATACATAATACATGTTTTGATATATTGTTGAATTTTTATCAGAGAAAGATAAATCCTATATTTGTATATCTATGAAATATCAGAAATTAGATTCAAACAAATCTTTTATAAGTAATAACAATTTTATTCTATAATTATTATATTCTATTATTATTAATATCATGTTCACTTTAATAGTGCAGTAAACAGAGAGGGAAAAAGGGTATAACCTCTGAATTTTTTTACTGTGCTCCGATTTGCATGAAATTTTAGAATCAGGTTTATCTTACCCTCAAGTTCAAAAGTGAAAACAATTTGGACTCCGCCACCACCCCTTAATAAATAATAAAATGCGACCCCTTTATGAATAAGTGGACATTGAGCCATTTTATGCCTAGAAAACATTTTTAATATTAAATGATACAATTAAGTATTTTTAATACATTTACCTTATTGCAAGCCCGTGAAAACCTTTCAAACAAACTCTAAGTTATAAAAAAACACTTAAAAATAAATTTTTGTATAATACTAGCTGTAAGTGGAATTCTGTCTTAAAGCAATTAGGGCATCGTGCCTTAAGGCAAATTGCTGGAACTTCCCGTACCAAAAATTATTATTTTTTTTAAAAACGAATAACATTTTTGAAAAAAATTTACTTTGAAAAAGATTTTTGAGAAACTATAAATTTGACAAAAAATTACTTTATTTTGAAAAAAAAAAAATTTTATTTGAAAAAAAATTTTTTTTTGAGAAAAAAAATTTTTTTTGAAAACAAAAAATTTTTTTGAAAAAAAATGTTTTCTTCATTTTGACATATGTTGGAAATTCTGAACTTTTTTTCAAAGCATTCGCACTGCTTGAACTGCATAGAGACGACATGCGCGCCGCCGTCTAACGCATAAGCATTGGTACGGAACCCATAGAAATGTAAAAAAAATGTATACTTATTGTTAAAATCTCTATAAAATATCTGATAATTTGATGTGCATAAGTCTAATGATCATTTTTGATCGCCAAATGGCATTTTTTTTTACTTTTTTCATTAGATCTCCGAAACCGCTAGACCTGCCTTTATGAAAATTTGATCGGTTTTTTACCTTGTCAATATAAGTAAAATGTTTTTTGAATTATTAAAATCGGACGCTCCGTTCTTTTAAAAACTGAGTTACCGTTTTCGGCACTTTTTGCCCCGTATCTTCGGAACGGCTAGACCTCCCTGCGCCGAAAACTAATCAGCACGTCTCCTTATTAATACGAATCGAATGTTTTTTTAATTATTCAAATCGGTTGATCCGTGTTCCCGAAATCGTCGACGAAAATTTGTATCCGCACATACATACACACACGTACATACATACATACATACATACATACACACACACACACACATACATCCATTTTTTCTAAGGTATACCAAAATGTTCAGAAACCTTTGAAACGTAAAGATATATAAAAATTTTCATTTTCGATTTTTTTGCGATTACTATAACTTGCCCTACGGGAAGTTAATAATAATAATTACGTATAAAGTAAATACTATTTTATGTTTTCTATCTTGATTATCAAATTTTAACCCTTTTTAGACTCTTGGGAACAACCCCTTGAACAATTGTTTAAATAAATTATTTTGAAATTGAAATAAAATTAAGAAATTCAAAATGATATGAATGTTATTTCAATTTCTCGAAAATAATTACCATATCCACAATTTGTTCAACTCTTAAAACTACCCTTGAATTAAAACAGTTAATATATAATCAAAATAATAATTTTGTATTATTATGATTAACATAATAATAAAAAAAATTGTGGTTGGCTCCCTCGAGATATACGCTAAGCCAATTAATTCATATTTTTTCAAAATATACGTTTTTATTATAAAGACACATAAGCATATATATATATATATATATATATATATATATATATATATATATATATACAAAATACTGCTTACTTACACATTGCTCGAAATGTGAACACAATTCGACAAAAATGCGATTAGTTTTCGGTCATGACGCTTTTAACTTTGACTCCATCACAATTTGTAATGAACCATTTGAAAGGTAAATAGAAGGGCTACAACTTTTTTCATCATAATTTTTTTCGTAACTCCTCTCATTTTGAAACGGTGAAGGGTGGATTAAAGGGCTCAAGAGAGACTCTGATTGCGCAGCCGCTCACTCTTCAAACAATCATAACTCTATCAATTTTTGTGTGAAAAAAAAAAACAATAATAAGTCAGAAAGATTTTTTTAATTTTTATCTATATGTTTTTATACATATTTTTTATTCTTTTTGAGATATAAAGAAAATAAGTTCGATTTTAAAAAAAATCGGAAAATTATTTTTATAAAATCATGAGTTCTTTGAAAATATTTTGAACTAAAGTAGTGAATAAGCCAGGATCTATCAAGATCTCTATATTGAAGTGAATTCTAGATGGAATGTGAATAACTTTAATTTTGGTGGAAATGGCGTTCATTAAACTATATGTTTCAAAAGAAAAAAACACCGTATATGTTTCTTATTTGCATGATAGCTCACTCATTTTACACGCGAATATTTTGTAACAGCACTCATTTTAAAACTTATGTTGAGCACTATAAAACCCTATTTCACCGAAATGCATAAAATGTAAAACCTCGCCATTATATGGCTTTAAATACACCAATTAAATCTTGAACAAAATAAAAAACGACTTTGTTATACAAATCCAGCTTAATATCGTTCCTAGAACATTTTGTAAAATACCGATTTATCAAGATTTTTATTGACATTATTTTGTTCATTACATGATTTTTGTTAAAATGTATATTTTAGGAGATATTTGCAAGAAAATGAAGAAAAACGCCAAAAATATCTGAATTTTTAGTGGCGAGTAACTTAAAAAGTATTAGTTTTTTTAAAAAACTTTAAGAGATATTTTTTTTATAATTAGTTCTTCTATCGATATCTGACGTTATTTTGGAAAAATAAAATTACATAACTGAGGGGTGGTGGCGGAGTCCGAATTGTTTTTACTTTTTAACTTGAGGGTAAGATGAACCTAATTCCATAAATTTATGCAAATAAATTCTGAATTATTACATTAATAATATACCTACAGCAACGCTAAAATACTAACATCCATATTGTAATTATGTTATACTTAAAAAAATTCTAGTTTTCACTCAAAAACAGTTTTATCTCCTGATTTTAAAATTAAGTTTCTATTTTTTTTTTGCTGAAATAGCTCCTTTTGTGAGACTTTAAAAAACTATGTACTTCTTATGCACATGGAGAAATATTTGTACGACAGAATAAGCCTTTAAATCATTTAGTTTTATCGAAGGTAACCATTTCGTTGCCATTTTTAAAATGTTGCAGTGGATAGAACGGATAAATTTTAGCTTTTTTATGAGCTCCGAAAATATTGATCGAATTAAAAACGTTCACAAAAAAGACGATAATAGTTAATTGATTGATTACCGAGCTATATAAAAAATGATTGGACTACTAAAATGACTATTATAAAATAATGAAAATGTAGAGTTGTGTGTAGCTTTCGATTTCGCATAAAAAATTAAAATAAAGAACCCAATTTTAAAAAAATATTATTACGGCCGTACAAGCCATGATAAAAATAAATTGTTTTTTTCTTAATAAAATTGAAGCTTTTCCATAAACTCTGATAAAAGTCTGATCTAACATTAAGTCAAAAGATTTATTGACTGAGCGCGGGAATAATGTAATTGCAACAAAATTACAAAATTGCCACAAGAAAAGAACAAAAATATAAAGTTGAACAAAGTATATTTTATATACAATAACGAGTGTATATTATAAGTGTTAGAAAAACAATTTTACTTAAAAACTTTAATAAAAAATTTGGCACTGCTTTTTTTATATAAGCTGATTTTGTACTTTATTTTAATTTTTTTAATGCAGAAAGTAGCAGCACGTATGCAGCTTTGATATGTTTTACGCAGTTTTGATAGGTAGTAATATTTTTATGAATTTTATGGTTGAAATTAACACAGGTCCACAAAAAAGAGTTGTCTGGATTGGGTGTGTGACATGTTTTCCAATGTACCTTTCACCGCTGAAGATAAATCTATAGTCAAAATTAGGTCACAAAATATTTAAAAACATTTAATAATCTTTAATCTAGATTTTTAGATCTATATTATTTTGCATGTTAGAATCTGTATTATTTTGCATGAAGAAAACATTTACATGAAAAAAGCTGTCTTGTTAGCTTTGAACAATTGGAATCACAATTAAAATTTGTTCAAATTTTCTTTTTTTGAATATGAAAATTGAAACACAAGATTGTGCAAAATATATTTTTCTCTATTACCAAAATGACAAAAGGACTATAATTATTATTTCATATCCAAAAACAAGTGTAATTCGCCATTTCAATAAGTTCTCATTTTTTCTTGCAATATTGAAGCTAGTTAAACTAATATTTTAATAAATTAATATTAATTTTATCATGAAATGCTATTTTTTCGAACAACAGTTTTCACCAGAATTTGACTGACGACAAAATTAGCCATCACAGCCGTATTTCATAAAATATCTAGAAAAATAATCTGTTGTTGAGAAATGCTTGGCGGGCCGCAGAAAAACATCCGGTGGGTTGCTAATCCTTGTACTAAGGTGACCCAATGTCCCGGTTTGGCCGGGACGGTCCCGGACAGTTAGATTTTTTATCCCGGATTGTCCCGAGTTTTCGAAAAGTACAGATATAAATTGAATCTTTGCAATTACTTGATAATAAAATTATAATTACCCATCAAATGTCTGTAAATGATACGAGGGGCATGTAAAAAATAAGGTTCCCAACGCTCTACACTCGCCGCGCGAGATCCAGCAACACCATTTTCATTGTTGATCCTTGCCACTCCATTCCAACTACCTGGAAGATCACTGCAAAGCTTAGTGCAAATCTAACAGCCATCCGCGATGGAGCGCGCAATTGCCATCACCGCCAGGTGTGAAATCCGTTCAGTCATTCGAGTTTTAAACGTGAAGAAGCTTACACCTACTGAAATTCATAGACAGTTGGAAGAAGTTTATGGCAAAACTTGCATCAACGTCCAGCACATTCTCAAATCGTGCAGGGAGTTCTCCGAAATGTGTCTTGCTTACCGAGTTAATGCTTAAAGGGTCCACTATAAATTCGGACAAGTACTGCGAGATACTAACAAAACTCAAAAGAGCCATCTAAAATCGCCGGAGAAGAAGACCGAGCAAAGGCGTGGCGGCGGAGTTCCTCGAAGCGGGTTTTCAGAAGTGGAAAACTCCTCAGAAAAAATGCGTTGAAAGATCTGGCGACTAAAATAGTTTGAAATACAAGCTTTCCGATGGTATACACATTGCAAAAAAAATGCCTCAACTCTGAAAAAAATGTGGGAACCTTATTTTTTACATGACCCTCGTATATACAATGAGTATGCTTAGATCAAACAATACGTTATGAATGAGAAAATTGACGAATAGAAATTTCTAAAGGCGGAATAGAACAGCCTTTCACATTTATAATTTTTAACTTTCATTTTCAATTTTACGATAATTATTATTAATTATTATTAATTAAAATTGGCACTGGTGTTTTTGAAGTTAGTTATGAAGAGAATTGAACCGAATTTTATACAATAATCAAAAGTAATAAAACATACAGATCAAAACATATAACATTATAGGTAAAAAAAAGTAGGTATATATAACATAATCGAATAGTGAAATTCTTACTAGAAGCTCGTAATTTTGATTCAAAAATAAATCTACCTTATTTATTGCATACTTAAATAGTATTTTTGTTATTTTCAAATTATATATACGTTATTTAGCATTACCCCCTCCACCGCCCCGAACTTGCATCACTAAAATTAAATTGCCATCCCGGTTTTGACCATAAAAAAATATGGTCACCTTATTTGTACACGCTTCTATTTGTTTTATTGTTTGTCGAATGTGATGATCTTTCATATTGTACTGCAATGATTTATTTTTGATCATAATACATTGGTAACCTAATTAACATATAACTTGCCAAACTTGTTTTCTTGGACTTTTAACGATATTTGATTCACAAATTTTGGAAACATTTTTTTCCCACGACTTTGGTGTGATGTATAAGTTATTACATTTGCAGAAATTACAAGTTTGAGGTTACGGTCTAAACCAGTGGTTGGGAAACCGGGGTAAATTACCCAAAATGGGATAGAAATAGAATTTTGAGGGATAATAAGTGTGTATTTTAATTGATATTTGCTTAGTAGTTGTCCGTATGGGGGTATTCTTTTTTTGCCTTTGACAAAATATTTTGGGTTAATGAATAAAAAAGTTTCTCGACCGTTGGTCTAAAAAATAATTCTAAAATATTATAGTCTTACGAAAAGTGGTTGAAATATAAAAATTCATAAAAATTTGGAATAATGGGACGCGATTTAGGACATAGAAGTAGCAATGGCTTATTGCTATAAGTAAGTGAGGTCAATAAACAAAATATATAAATCATTTTTGTTGTGGTTGATATATACAATTTAACCTCATGCACAGTTTCTCTTATATTATATTTTTTATTGCGATCAAAAGATCAGGTCTTTATACATTTTCTTTAGATATGAATGAATGGAATTTTATTGTTAGCTACTATCTTGCGTATTTTCTCTCGGTTTGCAAAGGAGAATGTGTTGTAAACTAGATCTAGCAATGTTATTTAGAACATTCCATAGATGGACTAACATAATCATAGTTCAAAGATTTTATTGTTTGTGTATCTTGGTTCAACATGCGAGCATTAAAATTATGTAGAAACTACTTTAAAAACTATAATGTTGGGTCTGATCACTTAGTTTTGTTTTCGCCTTTCTCAAAACGTAACTAGTTGGTATTGGTATTTTGCCTTGAGGCAAGTTACATGAACTTCCCGATATGTGTGAATAATCGACTTAATCAATAAAAAATAAATTAATTTATGGGTTATTAAAAGTATCCCGAGTGGATTTATTACACATAATTGAGAGCGAACGAACACGTTAACTCGAAGTATTTTCTAAAAACAAATTTTCACAAATCTTTTCGTAGGACTTCAATAGTTTAGTATGTTTATTAAGGTGTACTTGAAATTTTTAAAAAATCAATTTTTATTTTCTTGCATTTTCATCATGTATAATATCTTGAAAATGTTCTTTGAAACTTTCAAGTTGGTCCGATGATTACTTTTAGAGTTATTGGACTCTTACCAGCAAGAGCTCGATAATTATACTCAAGATTGTTCTCCCTCACCTCCTGATGTTTCAAAAGCTTTTAAACCGATTTACGATGATGTCAGCAATGATAATTTACTTTCAAGATGTGTAGTTTAAGATTGAATTCATAATCAGAAAAAATTGAAAGCTTCAACCAACTAGTGTAAAATATATGCCTAAAAACCGTGAATACTAGTTCTACTATCGTACAAGTTGCTGAATACATATACATAATCATTATTATTGATTATGGATACCCTAGGACCTAATTGTGGGTATAATTCCCATTGGTATGCTAAAAAATTGGATGCTGCACGTGTGAAAGTGGCAGATCAGCGCGCCAACGAGAACACTCGGGAGGCCAGAAAGCTTCGTAGGCAACAGCAAATGGAAATTTTGGAAACTTGCACAATGACTGATGAACTATTATATGGCCCAGAAATAAATGACTCGATTAAAGTAATTCAATAATTCGAATTTCTGTACGTAAATCGAATATGAAACTTTAAACGCGTTTTTCTCAAAACTATGTTTTTTGAACCGGTGACCACTGTAACTCAAAAACCGCTTAGTAAATTTTAATGAAATTTAAACAGCTTTTAGAATTCATAATAAACTCGGGCCTGATCGAGGATTTTTTATTTTTTCAAAAATTTCAATTTTTAAAGATCAATTATCATTTAATTTTTTACCCAAAAATCTAGAAATTTTATTTCTGATGCTTCCATTTTGTTAATTTTTGCAAAAAAGAAAACCTTCGACCAGGCCTATGATTATCTATTTATAAAACTATTTTTTTTTTATTTGATTGATTTTAGATGAATTTCTAAGGAGTTATGATGGTCTCCGCCAGGACCGTTTTTTGAACCAGGGTCAACAAAAACAGCTACAACTTTGGGAATATATTTTTTTTTCTGAAATTTTTGTTACTTCAAGTCAAAACATTGTATAATAATGCCCTATTAATATTTTTGTAAAAAACATCGTTTATTAACAAAAAAAAAATACTGAAAATTCTTATTTTTTTGTACCTCTAACCGGCCAAGTACTCTATCGTTATACCAAGTAAATCGTCTAATTTCAATTTTAACAAACGTCAAAAAAAACTACTCATTTTTTCAAAATTTGAATTTTTAAAATTAAACTACTATATATATAATATATCGCCAAAAAAAGTTCTATAAAAATCGGCTTAAATTTTATTTTCAACAGATAATTACAAGAAAACGTCTCGGTAGATTTTCACCTAAAACCAATCAGTATCATTCTCAATTAATCTTTCTAACAGTTTCTGATTTTTTAAAATCGATTCGGTAGTATGAGCTTAAATGTGGATGAAAAGTTTAACACCTTTTTTCATACTGCAAAGAAACGGCTCGGCCGATCGTCGCACAAAACTGAGAAACGATAATCCTCATCGAGATACATCAAATAGCTTTTAAATTTCTGGAATCGGTTCAGGCGTTTTTGAGCAAACGTCGATGAAAGGTCTAATTTCGACAAATGCCAATAAAACAATACTAATGTTTGCAAATTTGAGCAAACTTTGACGAATTTTTAAACCTAAATGAGTTGTCGTAGAGCCGTAATATTTTAGTATTATCTAGAAGACTATGGTATCTACCGTCAAAAAAATAATAATGAAAAACGACGAAATTTTTTTTTTAACACTTTATTACAAGAAAACGGCCCGGCCGATCTCTGCCAAAAACTAATCAGCACTATTCCCAACCAATATCTTTCGAACGGTTCTTAAATTTTCATAATCAAAATATGGACGAAATTTTTTTCACTTTTTTGATATTTTATTCATAAAGATACGGCTTGGCCGATCGTCGTACAAAATGGACAAGCAATAGACTTCATCGAGATACATCAAATGGCTTTTGAATTTTTGAAATCGGTCTATCCGTTTTTAAAAAAACGTCGATATACGGCAAAAAATCTGTTCACATACACACACATAGTTTTTCCAAATTTGATTTCATTCGATTCAGAATGGCTTGAAACGTCGAGAAAACATAAAATTAGCGAATAGGATTTTTTCATGAAAACAAACTTCTCCTTCGGAAAGTTAATAAATAAGTTCAAAATGATTTACTTGTGTAATACTTACTTGCTATATATTACGTGCACTTATGAATTATTAATTATTTGCTTCTTGATGATGACTATTTAATGGTGAAGTAAACCACAATGTTACCAGGTTATACCTGACATAATAATTTCTTGATAATAGCTTAGATGTGTTCGTCATATAAAATCATAGAGAATATTTGGTTTCTCGTGAAAGCCGAGCCCATGCTTTATGTATCGTTATATTCATATTATGAATTTCAATAATTAAATTTAAAATTCAAAAATATCGTTTGTTCAAAATTCGAATTTTTGAAACAGGTTCAAATCTTGGTTAAAATTTGAATGGACTAGTATGGCATCGTGCCTTAAGGCAAATTGTTGGAATTTCCCGTAATGAAACGGATGAATGATTTCGGTAACACGGTTCAATTATTGAAGAAACATTCGATTCCTTTTGATAAGGAGACGTGCTGATTAGTTTTTGCCAGAGGCATGTCTAGCCGTTTCGAATATACGGCAAAAAGTACCAAAAACGGAGAATCCTATTTTAATCATTTAAAAAACATTTTACTTGTATTGACAATTAATTAAATTTTTGGGAAGGCAGGTCTAGCGGTTTCGGAGATCTAGTCAAAAAGTGTCCTTTTGCGGTCTAGACATAGGCACATCAAATTACCAGATATTTTATGGAAATTTCAATAGTACGTATAAATTTCGTTTACATTTGTATGAGTTCCATTACATCGTTTGTTCGTTAAACGGCGATGCGGCGCTTACGCGCTTCAATATTTTGTCTTTATGCCGCTAAGGCAGAACGATTGCTTTGAAAAGAAAGTCCAAAATTTCCAAAATATTTCAAAATAAATAAAACATTTTTTTTCAGATTTAAAATCTAATTTTTCAAAGTTTGAAAAAAAATTAATCTTTTTTTTGAAAAAAAAAATAATTTTTGGTACGGCAAGTTCCAGCAATTTGCCTTAAGGCACGATGTCATGCACCACTAGTTTCAAATATTATTCAAGGTTTACTTTATACATGAATTAAACTTTTAATTATTAAAGCTTCTAAATTTTGAATAATCTAAAATACTTTTAATAATTAAATTTGTAGAAAACCCGACCCGACAGACGTTGTTCTGTACCCATGTTTGCAATTTTTCAATATAATATACTAATATTTACCGTTCACCTAAAAATAATAATTATTGTTGTTTAAATTACTTTTTACACCAGAATGCATATACATCAATATATGAGCGATGTTAAATGTACAACTGCTTTAAATAAAATGATGAGTCTTTTAAACGGTAGTCTTTTAAACGGTATAACATTAACCATAATCATATTATAACACTGGTACTTCATGTTGGATTGAATTAATTCAATTTTTTATTATTTGAGATCCAAAATTGCATCTTAAACTTCTCCTAATCGATATCGTGAGAGCCGAATTGTATGTAATCATCTTTACTTTCCCATTTGTTGTTATAAAGTGAAATTTTTACGAATTTTAAACATATTGTGAAAAGATTAGTAAAAGATAGAAAGAAATTATATATTAAAAAAAAAAACTATATCGATATCTGAGCGATATCTGAATCTTGTGTTGGCGCCCCCTAAGGCGTGCGCTCGTATTTTTCGCATGCATCGCATTAAAGGTAGGTTCGGCTCTGATTAGTACTTAATTTCATATTTTAAGTGAATTAATTTGTCATATCCTGTTAATATGTGTATCATTCAATCTGCCATACATATACTGTATTTTATATTATTTTAATTTATGGCACATCTCAGCTGCTTTTTGGCAATAATAATGTAGACATTTCATTTTTCTTATTTATAATCATGAATTTATTATACATATTCTAATATTGTCTAAGCTCATAAGTAAATTGACATTTTTGGCAGATGATAGTTTTCATTTGTTTTCAATGCAAAAAAATGGCATGTCGCTATTTGATTTTTTTTAAATTCATTTTTACAATATTGCACATACATCCCAGTACTTTATAATCACTAGAAAATTGCATTAAGAAACTTCGGAAAGATTTATCAAAATCCGAATAATCCTTTAGAAGGTTAGTGAGTGCTTGTAATTTAATATGAACTTTATATAATAGCAATAAAGCTCAAATTGATTCTCCGTTTTAGTTAGAAAACGTTTGTATGTGAAAAAAAGTCTATTTTTAGGGTTTTCCCGGCAACCATTCTTGGACTTCAACGAACATTTAAAAAAAAAATGGCCAAATTGATCCAGGCGTTGTTGAGTTATGCGCTTACCAACACATTTTGCGATTCATTTTTATATATTAGAAGATTAAATATTTTGCACGTACAAAAATTCCAAATTTACGTACATGTATATATGGAATATGTGTATATGTATATGATTATATAAACATTAGCATTTCAGACGATGAAGGATATATAAGACTTAAAAAAAAGTTCTCATTCAGTGAATAAATACACAAATACATAATTCAAAAAACAAATAAATCAGAAACAATGAACAATAGCCGTGTACAGCAGTCTACTTTTATAAAGTAGAATTATAAAATATTTATTTTGAAACTTTAAACTGCGGAATAAAAAACAACGTATAAAACTGACATTATATTGTTAAAATCTAAATTAGACATACTTAGTTTAATTCTTAGCTCAATATTTTTTTTAGCTTTTACCAAAACCTACTATATTTTGTAAAACTCATTTTGATCCAACACTTTTTTTATCTCACATGAAGTCAATGAATGTTTTTGACTTAATTTTAGTTCCAGATTTTTGAGTATGCTATTTATTATTAACAAGAACTGTTCAATCCCAACCTTTTTTTTAAATAATGAGGTCAATTTTATTTGTTTTAACTTTTTTAATGCATAAGTTTAAAAATATATGCAGCTCTAAATTTTCACCAATCTACCAAAAGTCTCTATTTCAGAATAGTCTTTTTAAAAGTCCTTTTTTTTCATATAACTCGATAACTGATCAATTATCTTTTTTTGTTTCATTGAATTTCGATCAAGATTTTTCTGAGTTTATAGAATAGTTTAAATGAATCTACTCTACCCGCTGAAAAATTTGCACATAAATTTTTAGGTATTGGCGATAAAACTACATGCGGTAAATTATCAATCGATTTGTACACAAGTAGTGTTGATGACTTGCAGAAATAGCAATTCTCGCAAAAAAAATATAAATTGTATATTTAAAATGTTTTATGAGTTGTTGAAATCAGACGCTCCACTCTCTTAGTACAAATGATCTGCATCATATCATAAATATCCAGTTTAATAATCAGTAAACTTCTATAGTGAAAATGATCTGCCCGCACCATATCATCAATATCCAGTTATTATCAGTGAATTTCTTTCACGTTGAAATGGTAGCAAATAAATCTAATTCAAAAACTTTTATTATTTTGTATGCAAATTTATCAAAAGCATGCGGAAGCACGATTCTGCATATCGTCGTCAAGCCTGGTAATAACTAATTAACAACATTCTGCTCCAAAACACATTATAAACAATAATCTGACAAAGTAAAACAAACACATTCAATGTGTACTAACTATAGTTAGAATAATGAGGACGATGTTACTAGTCAGATGATGAAGTTCTATCTAACAATATGTAACTCTGGCTCCAAAGATAATTGATAATAGATTCAGTCCGCAAAATGAGAAATTGATTTTATTCTTGAAAAAGTTTTTGCTTTTTTGTCATAGCTTATAAAAATAGTTTAGTATGTATGTATGCAGCTTTTTAATTGCCTTAGGACTATAATATTTCACTATATTCTTTTCGACTACGAACCTTATTATCATAGGGAGTTTAATCAAAATTATAAAAAAATGTTAACCGATATTTTTTTATAATCAAATATCAAATAAAGATCAATCAAATATCAAATTAATCAAAATATCAAATCAATTAATTATGAAAAAGAGACCCGACCGATCATCACCAAGCTAATTAGTACAACTGATATTTTTCATAAAGTTTTTAAATTTTCAAAATTGGCTCAGATTTTTGGTTAAATCCGAGACGAATAATTAAGTCCTTTTTTGTTAATTTTAAACTAACGATTTGGCTGCAAAATTAATCCACTTGCGTTCAATATTTTGAATTTTGGTCTCAAACTATTTAGACTTTAGAGTGATTTAACGTCGAGAAAACAAAATTAACAATTCGATAGTATAACATATTTTTTTGACATTTTTATACAATAATTTGTAATACTATTTTAAATTATTATTGAGAAAACCGTTACAGAATTTAAAATGTTTTTAACTTGCACTCATAGAATTTTATATGCAAATATATCTGCACCCGTTCATTCTTCGTCCTGTTTCACTTTCAATTAAAAATTTGAACAAAAATGCATATTTGTTACAACTAGTCTATTATCTAGTCTATTATCTCTTCTTTCAGTCTACCTGCTTGTATGACTACCTGTCTACCAGTTTACCTGTCATCCTGTTTATCAGTTAACCACTTTACCGGTCCACTAATTTATTTGTCCACCAGTTTATCTGTCCACAAATATATATGTTTACCAATTTACCTGTTCACCAATATACCTGTCAACTTGTTCATCAGCCTACCGATTTACCTGTCCACCAATTTACTTGTCTATTAATTTGTCTATGTACTTGTTTATCAATTCACAATTTTACCTGTCAACCAATTTAGCTGTCATCCCGTTTTACATGTCTACCAATTAACCTGTCAACCTGCTTATCTGTCTACATATTTGTTTATCTATTAGTTGTCCTGTCTACCATTTAACATTTAACATATCCTTCAATTCACCTTTCCACCAGTTTACCTATCTACCATTTAACCTGTCGACTTGTTCATCTGTCTGCATATCTGTTCACCTATTCACCTGTCTGCCAGTTTACCTGTTTACCAGTCTGCTAGTCTACCAATTACCAATTAATTACTATAATAATTCTTAAAAAAAATGGTTTGTGATGAGAAGTTATATGAAAATAAAAATTGACCGAAAAAGGTCTTCAGGGCGTCCAACTCCTGCTTGGTTTTAATTAAAATCGAATATGGTTTATGAAAAAAAAAATATAATTGCTATAATTATTCTTACATAATAGGGTGTTTTGTGGTAAGAGATTGAAAATTTAGAGTTACTTGTGTTTTTATATACGCATTATAGAAGAATAAAATTGATCAAAAAACGTTTATAATTCTTTAACTACAATTCTATTTAAATCTATGTATAATTTGATTGAAATTTTCGAAGTTTAATTCAATATTGTTTAATTTTACTAAAATCATAATTCCGTAACAATATAAAATAAATTTTGCGTATAAATTAGAAATTACCAGAATTCAGTTACGATTTAGGTTAAACATTTATAATAATTTAAATATTCTTATGTACATTTTATAGTTCTGTATTTTTTGTTTAGACGATCTGACGATGAGTCCGAACATCTGTAGAAATTCAATGAATTCATTACTAAAATCATATAATTTTTTTTATTTTTACCCGTAGGGTAAGTTATAGTAATGATCCGAACATTGGAACATTTTGGCATAACTCAGAAAAAATGGATGTGTTGTGTGTATTTTGTACACGTTTTCGGGCGCACGGATCAACCGACTTGAATTGTTCAAAAAACATTCGATTCCTATTGATAGGGAGATGTGTTGATTAGTTTTTGGCAAAGGCAGATCCAGCCGTTACGGAGATGCAGAGCTAAATGTATAAAAAATGGCGGTTTTTGAGAAAAATATGCATCCGATTTTAATGATTCAAAAACCTTTCTGCTTGTGTTGAAGAAATAATTGCTTTTGAAAAAAAAAATTGTTCCAAATTTTTTTTTCAAAAAAAAATTTTCTTTTCCATTTTTTTTATTTTAATTTTAATTCTGACTAAAGTTCTAATATACTTTAAAAAATAATTTTAACTTTGAAATTTAGTGTATATAATTCTTATATCTATTAGACAATACAGAATTTATTTATAATAACCTATTTGGAAACATTTAATATTTCTCGAACATTTTGCTACGGTACGGGAAGTTTCAGCAATTTGCCTTAAGGCACGATGTCATACACTTTTAGTTATGTATTGATATAATCATTTCTTTATTATATGCATCCATTTCAAAAAAAAAAATCAATATTTTCAAGAAGAATTACATTTTTCAATAAAAATCCATATCTTTTGAAACGTCAAAATTTTTCAAAAATATGGATATGTTTAAAATTTGAAGATACTTTCAATTATTAAAAATTATTAATATTTTTAAGGAATATATCGTATATGTGCTGAAAAATTCTTCAATTATTTGCCTTGAGCAACCGTACACCATAGCATTTTGTTTACAAATGGTGCAGTTTCAGTGAAATTTATTTGATTTCCAGAAGTTAATTTATACATTTATCACGCTTTAAATTATCACAATCATATTTCTGTACAGATTCGTGTTAATTTTTGCATTGCTGAACTAGAATGTGCATTTTTATTTTGTATAATAAATTTAATTTATAATGAAACGAGATTGTAATATAGCAAATTAAATCTAGTCGTGTATTAGATTCTTCTTTTCAGAAAGATGTTACCAAATATACTATGCAATTGAAATACTCATTATATTTATATTAAAAGCATTTAACGTAAAAACACGTAATATAAGTAAATATAGTTTTGAGGACAAATGCTTTGTAAATAACAGTTATTGTTTGAAATTCAAATGAAATTATGCATCAAACATGAGATATTTGAAATATTTAAAAAAAAATATTTCAACAATTTTTAAATCTGATTGATTTAGAGTATCTTTAGATTTACTTTAAAAATTCAATATTCATTAACTTCCCGTAGGGCAAGTTATAGTAATCGCAAAAAAATCGAAAACTAGCTGTAAGTGGAATTATGTCTTAAGGCAATTAAGGCATCGTGCCTTAAGGCAAATTGCTGGAACTTCCCGTACCAAAAATTATTATTTTTTTAAAAACTATTAACATTTTTGAAAAAATTTTACTTCAAAAAAATAAGATTTTTGAGAAACTATAAATAGGACAAAAAATTACTTTTTTTTGAAAAAAATTGTTTTCTTTATTTTGACATATTTTGGAAGATCTGAACTTTTTTTCAAAGCAATCGTACTGCTTTAACTGCATAGAGACAAAATGTCAAAGCGCGTAAGCGCCGCGTCGTCGTCTAACGGATAAACATTGGCACGGAACCCATAGGAATGTAGACAAAAATCATACTTATTGTTAAAATCTCTATAAAATATCTGATAATTTGATATGCATATGTCTAATGATCATCTTTGACCGCCAAATGGCTTTTTTTTTACTTTTTTCGTTAGGTCTCCGAAACCGCTAGACTTGCCCTTATGAAAATTTGATCAATTCTTCATCTTGTCAATACAAGTAAAATGTTTTTTGAATTATTAAAATCGGACGCTCCCTTCTCTTAAAAACTGAGGTACCGTTTTTGGAATTTTTTGCCCCATATCTTCGGAACGGCTAGACCTGCCTCCGCCAAAAACTAATCAGCACGTCTCCTTATCAATACGAATCGAATGTTTTTTTTGAATTCTTCAAATTGCTTCATCCATGTTCCCGAAATCGTCGACGAAAATTTGTATCCGCACACACATACATACACGCACACACCCATGGGAAGTTCCAGCAATTTGCCTTAAGGCACGATGCCATGCGCCCCACTAGTTTTTAAATCATATTATAAATATTTACATTTTTGCAGTTATATTTTTTTTCGTGTATTTTACAATCTGTGTAGGATAACTTTTAGTATAATTATTTCTTTTACAAATGACAATCATATAGTTTTCTCTTCCTAGTTGTAATTAACTTCTCGTAGGGTAAGTTATAGTAATCGGCTAAAATTCACGTTTCAGAGGTTTCTGAACATTTTTTTTTTCATTAGACAAAATGGATGGGTGTGTATGCATGTGTGTGTAATATGTATGTATGAACGGATACAATTTTTAGATTATTATTAGATTAAGTTAATTAAGACACATTTCGGAAAGTTCGTGCAACTTGTCTTAAGGCTAAATGCTACTTTCAACTAGTTTAAAATTAATTGCATCTATGCAGTATTATTACGTTTGGTCATGGAGATGATCTCAAACGCAAATATATAAATGATACGGAACCCTCGATCATATAGAATAATAAGATGAATTTTTAATATCACAATAGAAACATTGATCGTTTTTTCTTATTGTTTAATAGGCTTATTCATTGAAGTAAAACTTCTTTAGGCGCGACTAGGGTGTAAATTCGTACAAATGCAACGGAAGTTTGTTACGGCAGAACTGTACGTCATCGCTTTCGATGAAATCATTTCTATACGGGTCGATTGTGATTAGTCGTCGTGTATGTGAACAGAGATCTGTCGTTGTGTGCGTACCGGTATCAACGTTGTATGCGTACCGATGTCAACAAGGAAATTGGCATAGATAAATGAACATTTTGAAGTTACATCATGGTAAAAATCTTGATTTAATGAAAAATGCCCGAATCAGAAGAATATTTTACCCTGTTCTTTGAAAATATTGATTAATAAGATTAATGATTAGTAAGTTTATTGATTAGAAATTATTTTTATATTATTCGTAGTTTCTATAAAGCTTTACAGATATTACAGTTGTTCATAGAATGAGATTATATCGCCAGCGAAAAAGTAAAAAAATACAAGCAGTCAATGAATGTATGTTAATTTTGATTACATGAAGTTCTTCAAACACAATTACGTGATGAGTGAAGTTGCGAAAACAATATTTGTTTAGGGTTTGTTTATGTATAGGGGTAACAGTGTGTGAACGAATATTATAAAATTTATTAATCAGCAAGTATTCATTTCTCTAATGAAGGTTCATCATATTTGAAGTATGACTTAAATTATATTATTGTCTTTAAATATTATACATATTTTTAATGCTTTTATAAATATCTAATTTATAATTTATCATTATATAAATGTTTTTATAAATGTGTGCATCATAAGTGTTACCATATTACTAATAAACATTATTCAAAATTGTTATATGATTTATTCATTTTCACTTAAATGCCATCTTGTACAGTAGCAAATAAGTTTTACTTCAATCGCGTGGGAATGTTACGGGCACTCTTTTTTGTTACAAATTGCTCCTATTGAATATCTTGAATAAAAATCTGAATTGTTCAAATAAGCCGATATCTTGAAAATTATTATGAAATGCTTTGTTTTTAAAAAAATAGAAAAAAAAACTTAGTCATATTAAAATTTCTAACAAAAGTATTATACATTCCATGTCGCATAAATGAATATTACGCATAGTTGGACACTTTTTTTCTAACATAAAGTGCAGAACATACTTTTTCGAATGGCGAAATTTAATCCACACCACGAATATAAATCAAATGTTTTTGTAGCTCCCAAATCGCTTGATCCATTTTCTTAAAAAGTCTGTGGAAAATTTGTAACATGCATACTTCAGCCAGCCACTTGAATTTTATATACGAATAAGTATTTGAAGGAACGAAGCCTTTATATTATCTGCTATATAGAAAACGTTTCTTTTGAAAATATCTTTTATTAACGTGTTTTCCAATATGGTAATGAATAACGAAAAATATAAAATGATGAATAATGGACTCACTGAATAATAAAAAGATATTTCCGGCAGAGGCTTTTTCATATAATTATTCTACTGTGCCAAAAGTATAAGACTATAAAGAAAATATAAAGTACCTACTTTCATTGTTTTTCTTTGTAAACTTTTCATATGTTTCTATATATCAATTTTCCCAACTTCATATATTTTCATATGCGATGTGATCACGCAGACGGTACTTCAAACCCGTTTTTTTTTTCTTTTTTGTTTTAAACTTAGTATATATTCTTGAATAGGGTAGGGTGGGGCACAAAGGTCCAATTTGACTTTGTACAATTATATTGTGAAAACCCAATCAATTTTATCACAACAAATAACACATATCAAACAAACAACTATCTGACTATGTTCACTAAAATTCCCAGGAAATTCATCATTGTAAAAATGTGTTTTTTTAACTTCACGTAGAGTAGGTTATAGTAATCGATGAAAAAAATCGAAAATGAAAATTGTTATATATCTTCACGTTTCAGAGGTTTCTGAATATTTTGGCATACCTTAGAAAAAATAAATGTATGTGTGTGTGTGCGTGTGTGTATGTGTGTGCGGATACAAATTTTTGTCGACGATTACGGGAACACGGATGAAGCGATTTGAATAATTCAAGAAACATTCGATTTGTATTGATAAGAAGACGTGCCGATCAGTTTTTGGCGAAGGCAGGTCTAGCTCTTCCGAAGATATGGGGCAAAAAGTGCCAAAAACGGTAACTCAGTTTTTAAGAGAGCGGAACGTCCGATTTGAATAATTCAAAAATCATTTTACTTGTATTAACAAGATAAAGAACTGATCAAATTATCATGAAGGCAGGTCTAGCGGTTTCGAAGATCTAGTGACAAAAGTAAAAAAAATGACATCTGGCGGTCGAAAATGATCATTAGACATATGCACCTCAAACTATCTATTTTATAGAGATTTTAACAATAAGTATAAATTTTGGTTACATTCCTATGGGTTTAGTACCAATGTTTATCCGTTAGACGGCGACGCGGCGCTACGCGCTTCGATATTTTGTCTCTATGCAGTTAAAGCAGTACGATCGCTTTGAAAAAAATTTCAAAATTTTCAAAATATTTCAAAATACATTTTTTTTCAAAAAGTCTTTTTTTCAAAAAAAAGTAAATTTTTGTAAAAATTTATAGTTTCTCAAAAATCTAATTTTTCAGAGTATTTTTTTTTTCAAAAATTTTAATTGTTTTTAATTTTAATTTTTGGTACGGGAAATTTCAGCAATTTGCCTTAAGGCACGATGCCATGCGCTGTTTTTTGCTGTTTTTTGAAATAGTTTTCACCTGCTCTTTATAACCCCTTAGACCGCAGGGGGCAAACAGATTCAATGTTTTATTTTTAATTTTGAAGGGATTTTACAATAGCTACACTACTCAATCAATGCAAAATATAAATTTCATGGGCACATTTTTAACATATTTCAAACCATAAATAGCCTTGGTGTGGTACTTTGTCATAAATAGGCATCAGCAGAAAAGGAAAAACAATTAAGTTAATTACTCTCCTGTGAAATTACTTTTTCTAAATTAGTAATTCTTTATTCACAATGTTCTTATTGTTTGAACCTTTGCAAGAGTGATATAGAAAATATAATTAATAAGGGTAAAGCGAGGATCAAAGATGCACAGATAAAAAGGTCTCCATCATTATCTCAAAAACAATTAAAATATTGAAATTTTTAATGATACTATTTTAAAGAACAGGGCAAATGATGTATAACAAAAATTATCAGTTTCTTTATTAAGAGCTTATAAATGTGCTTGGGTAAAGAAGACCACTTGAACCTTTACCTTAAAGCCTAAAAGGCGTAAACAATTGAAAATAGTAAATAAAAAAGTAAATTAAGTTAAAACGCTATTGTACAAGAGATCTATCAAATAAATACTATTCCAATTATGCTGATGAATATTTCTGACAAATAGCCAGATCAAGGTTATATACGGTGTTATCTTTGTAAAAAATGTACCCATAAAATTTATATTTTCTCTCTCTTCTCTTCTTCTTAAATCTCTTCAAGATTAAAATTGAGACATCGGATCTGTTTGCCCCCTGGCCGTTCCATATTGCTCCGCCTATGGGGTAAAAAGGTCACCAAACGTGACATTTTTTTAAAAAATCGAGCAAAAAGGAGTGCGCGTAAGGTTCAAACGCGATTGAAGTAAAACTTATTTGCTACAGTACAAGATGGCATTTCAGTAGAAATAAATACATCATATAAAAATTGAATAATGTTTATCAGTAATAAGGTAACACTCCTGATGCACACATTTATTAGTGTCAACCATTATACACATTTATATAATGATGAATTATAAATTAAATATTTATGATAGCATTAAAAATATGTATTTAAAATAATAAAGTAGTTAAAGTCATACTTCAAATGTGACATGATTGGTTTGTCATTGTAATTAGCATTTAGAAATGAGCCTTCATTAGAGGAATGAAGTAATTGCTGATTGATAAATTCTGTAATGTGGCGGGATTAGGTCAAGAGTAGCGTTCCCGATTCACATGCTGGAGGTTCTGAGTTCGAATCTCCGGCAAGAATTTGAAAAATATTAAAGTAGTTAAGTTGGAATAATAATAGAATTATGAATTGTAATAAAAAGATGTGTATGTAAAAATAATCAGAATGTATAAAAAATTAGAGAATTAAAATTAAAATGAATTGAAGTAAGAAGAGTTTAGAACATGAAATGAGAAGTATAGAAGAAGAAGATAGAAGTGTTTATAAGATAGTAAAGAAGAATTAAGATAACTTGAGAAATATAGAAAGAATAGGATTATATAAAGAAGAAAGTATAAAAATTGAAAGATTACATAGAATATATGATTGTACAGAATAATGTAGGTGGCTAAATGCTCGAGTAAGCGAGGCCAATAAAAATAAAATGAAAAAAAAATCTGTAATATTTGTTCATGCAGTGGTTTATGTTAGATAACGCCTAAACAAATATTGTTTTCGCAACTTCACTCATCATGTAATTGCGTTTGAAAAACTTCATGTAATTAAAATTAACATACATTCATTGACTGCTTGTATTTTTTTTACTTATTCGCTGGCAATATAATCTCATTCTTTGAACAGCTGTAATATTTGTCTAAAAAATATTTTCCAATTCAATAATTTCAAAGATTTGTAGAAATTTTTAATAAAAATATAGAAATAATTTTTAATCAATAAATAAATTTACTAATCATTAATCTATTTAATTAATATTTTAAAGGAACAGGGTAAAATATTCTTCTGTTTCAGGCATTTTTCATTAAATCATGATTTGTACTACGATGTAACTTTAAAATGTTTATTTATCTATGCCGATTTCCTTATTGATATTGGTACGCATACAACGACAGATCTCTATTTACATACACGACGACTAATCACATTCGACCCACATTGAAATGATTTCATCAAATTCAAAGCAAATGACGTACAGTTATGCCGTAACGGACTTCCGTTGCATTTGTACGTAAATCCGTACACCCTAGTCGCGCCAAAAGAAGTTTTACTTCAAAAACAATTTCTGCAATGATGAATCTGGAAAATTTACTGAACACTGTCAAATAGTTGTTTGTTATGTTTTATTTATTAAAATATAAATTATTTGATTTTCACAATATATTTGCACAAAATATTAAAATTGTGTATTAAATGAAAAGACTATTGTGATAATATTTTAAATAAAACCATCGGCAATGACTTTTCTCAATGATTATTGAAAATCTGTGTTAAACTTGGTGCAAGTAAAATTTTGCCTCAAGGCACTGTACGAACTTTCCCAGATTTCTAAATAATCAAGATTTCTCTTCTCATTAAAAACTGATCCATGCGATTTCCAAATACATGTTATATATAATAAGAGCACGACTCAATATTCCAAATTTTAATGAGATTTTATAATTAAACCACTTTTTGTAGTACTATAATATTTTAGTATGTTCGTTAAGGCCTTGAACTATATCTCTGCAATGTTTCATTAAAATCGTTAAGGATTTTGTTCAACATTTAATTCCGAAGAACTAGCATGATTTCTAACTGTTAACTTTCGGTGAGTTTTTTAATTTTCTATATCCACTCTGAATTTTTGGGGAAAACGTTAACTTAAAATGTTGCTCTTATTCCCAATAATAAAGAAACGGCTAGTTCGATAATCGTGCAAAACAAATCAACGTGAGCCCTTATCAAGTTTAATCAAATGGTTTTTAAATTTTGCAAAAAAAAAGGCATACATCTATATTTTTTTCAATTCTAGTGTCATTTGAGTAAACAAAATTAGAAAGTCTGATTTGCTGGAGAGTACTTAATTTTTTTTTAATACTATCGGCAACGAAAGTTTTTATTTTTTTCTCGAGAATTTTGAACTATTTTGCATATTTTTGAACATAATTGAATGTTAGATTTAATTTTATTTTTTTCAAAATCATGTGATATTTTACAAATATTTGATCATATTGAATATTTTTATCTTTTATAAATATTATTTAGTTCTCATTGGGTAAGCTATAGTAATCGCAAAAAAAACAATTATATATCTTTACGTTTCTATACATTTAGAGTAAAATGGATGTGTTTCTGAATTTTTCTAGAATAAAATGGATGTGTGTATGTATGTTCGGATACCAAGTTTTCTCATCGATTTCGGCAAGACGAATAAACCGATTTGAATTATTCAAAAAACATTTGGTTTCTATTGATAAGGAGACGCGCTAATCAGATTTTGACCAAGGCAGGTCCAGCCGTTTCGATGATACTGGACAAAAAGTGTCAAAAATGGAAATTCAGATTTTGAAAGAACGGAGCGTCTGATTTCAATAGTTCAAAAAACATTTCTATTGAGAAAATGAAGTACTGATTAAATTTTTGAGGATGCAGGTTTAGCGGTTTCGGAGATCTAGTGAATAAATTAAAAAAAAAACGTCATTTAGCGATCAAAAATGATCATTAGACATATGCACAACAAATTATCCGATATTTTCTAAAAATTTAAATATGAATGATATTTTCACTTTTCTATGGGTTCCGTATCAATGTTTTTCTGTTTGACTGCAATGCGGCGCTCACACGCTTCGAAATTTCTTCTCTAAAACAGCCACGCAGCACGATTGATCTGAATAAAATTCAAAATTTACAAAAAAATTCAAAATGTAATCATAATCAAAACATAAAAAAATCAAATGTTCAAAAATCTTATTTTCAAAAAGTTTTCAAAAAATTTTGAAGATTGTTTTAAAATTATAAATTTCGGTACGGAAGTTTTATTATTCGTTTGAAGGTATTACATAAAGTATGTTTTTTATGAAGCAAAATTTAAATGTAGACTAATGGAATTATATTATAAGAATTATTAAATATTAAATAATCAAATTACACGAAAACGGTGTTCCATTATTGATAGTACATTTTCGTTAATAATGAACACACGCTCCGATATAAATGTTCTTTTCAAATATTTCTCATTTATTTACTTCAATATTTTCCAATAGCAATCGAGCTATTGTTTTAGTATTTACTTCGATTCTATGGATAGAAGCATTTCACCTGCGTTTGACGTGAAAAGTTTCCATAACTCAATTTTATGAAATAGTTTTGAAACTAAAATTTACATAGTCCTTCAAAAATTCCATAATTATTTTACTGTATTAACTTACCGTAGGGTAAGTTATAGTAAACACAAAAAAACGAAAATGAAAATTTTTGCATACCTTTACGTTTCAAAGATTTGAAGGAACATTTTTGCATATCTTAAAAAAAATTGATGTACTCGTATGTGTGTGTTGTGTGTTGTGTGTATGTTTGGATACAACTTTTTGTCCACAATTTCGCGCACCAATCAACCGATTTGAAGAATTCAAATAGTATTCAATTCCTCTAAGGATAAGGAGACCTGCTGATTAGTTTTTGACGAAGCCAGATCTAGATACGGGGCAAAAAGTGCAAAAACTCGTGATTTAATTTTTGAGGGAATAGAGAGTCCGATTTGAACAAATCAAAAAATATTTTATTGGTAATGACGAAATAAAGAACTGATTGAAGTTTTGGGAAGGCGGTTTCGGAGATCTAATAAAAAAAAAAGTAACTGGTGGGGCGCATGGCATTGTGCCTTAAGGCAAATTGCTGGAACCTCCTGTACCGTAATTAAACATTCGAGAAATGAAAATAATCAATAATTGTTTTGAATAATTTCAAATAGATCATTTATTATAAATACATACTGTAAACTTATAAGTGCTTTTTAGGTTAGGCGACGAGCGTATTCTATAAACAACTTTGTGTGTGTTTTAAGAATTTTTTTTTTATTTTGATTTTTTTTGATAATTTAGAATTTTTTTCAAAATTTTGAAATTTTCTTTAGAAGTTTGAAATTTTTCAATAAAAAAAACTTTTTGTAAAAATTTTTTGAGAATTTGGATATTTTTGAAAATATTTGATTTGTTTTGAATATTTCGAAATCGTTTTTATAATTTTGTTGTTTGAAAATGATGTAAATTTCGAAAATTTGAGTTTTTGAAACTTTAATTTTTTTTTGTAAATTTTGAATTTTTTTTTTGAAAATTTTCAGAACTGCAAAATTATTTCTGAAACCATTTTTTGCATACCGTCTACACAAGCACAAAGTTTTCTGAATTAATCTTTTCGGATGATCCCTTCTTTCAAAAACTGCATAACCGTTTTTACACTCTTTGCGCTGCATACCTCCGAAACGGCAAGTTGTGCCTTTTGCAAAAACGCCTCGCGATCGAGTACGATCCGAATGTTTTTTCAATAATACAAATCGGTTATTTCATACTGTCAAAAATATCGAGGACATTTGTCTGAACCATATAAATAAACTTTAAATTTAAAAATATTGGTACGGAACCCAACAAAATTTATACAAAATGTGTACACAATATTAAAACCTCTATAAAATATCTGATAATTTGAAGTACATATGTCCAAAAAACATTTTTGACCGCCAACTTATTTTTATTGAGAGTACATAGCCGCTAGACCTGCCTTTCTAAAAATTTAATTAGTTCTTCATATTGTCAATACAAGTAAATTATTATTTGACTTGTTAAAATTGGAAGCTCCGTTCTCTTAAAAACTGAGTTACCGTTTTTGGCACTTTTTTCCCCGTATCTTCGGATCAGCTAGACCCGCCTTCGCCAATAACAAATCAGCACGTCTCCTTATCGAATGGAAGGTTTTTTGAATTATTCAAATCGGTTTATCGGTGTTCCCGGTTAATCGTCTACGAAAATTAGTACACATACACATACATCCATTTGTTTTAAGGTATGCCAAAATGCTCAGAAACCTTTGAAATGGGAAGATATGCTAAAATTTTCATTTTAGATTTTTGTGCGATTACTATAACTTGCCCTACGAGAAGGTAAAAATCAAATTTTTAACTCCCCGTAGGGCAAGTTATAGTAATTGCAAAAAAATCGGAAATGAAAATTTTTATATATTTTTACGTTTCAAAACCTTCTGAACATTTTGGCATAGCTTAGAAAAAATGAATGTATGTGTGTGTGTGTGTATATGTGCGTGTGTGTATGTGTGTGCGGATACAAATTTTCGTCGATGATTTCGGGAACACCGATCAACCGATTTGAATAATTCAAAAAACATTCAATTTGTATTGATAAGGAGACGTGTTGATTAGTTTTTGGCGAGGGCAGGTCTAGCCGTTCCGAAGATACGGGGCAAAAAGTGCCAAAAATGGTAACTCAGTTTTTAAGAGAACGTTCGATTTTAATAATTCAAAAATATTTTAATTGCTTTGACAAGATGAAGAATTGATCAAATTTTCATGAAGGTAGGTCTAGCGGTTTCGGAAATCTAATAAAAAAAGTAAAAAAAATGCCATTTGGCGGTCAAAAATGATCATTAGACATATACACATCAAATTATCAAATATTTTATAGAGATTTTAACAATAAGTATATTTTTTTTTTACATTTCTATGGGTTCCGTACCAATGCTTATGCGTTAGACGGCGGCGCGGCACTTGCGCGCTTTGACATTTCGTCTCTATGCAGTTCAAGCAGTACGATTGCTTTGAAAAAAAGTTCAGGATTTCCAAAATATGTCAAAATAAAGAAAACATATTTTTATTCACAAAACATTTTTTGTTTTCAAAAAAAAATTTTTTTTTTCAACACAAAGTAATTTTTTGTCAAATTTATAGTTTCTCAAAAATATAATTTATTCGAAGTAAATTTTTTTCAAAAATGTTAATCGTTTCTAAAAAAATAATAATTTTTGGTACGGGATGTTCCAGCAATTTGCCTTAAGGCAGGATGCCATGCGCCCCACTAGTTGTCAGTAAAATTTACTGCGTGAACTTTTTATATGTTTTTGTAAAGATAAACAAAGAATAAAATGCGGTTTTCATTTTTAGACTTAATGAACTTGCGGTGTTCTAAAAGCTCGCAGTGATGAGCAAGGCTCTAATTAGAACATGCTAGACTCGCATGAAATAGATACCGAAGCTCTTTGCATAAAAAATGAATTGTGAATACATACTCAACCAGGTAAGCTAAATACATATACAATTAATTCTGCGATAACGCAGTGAGTGCATATCATGTAATATGGAAACCGTGCTATTAAAAACTGGGATTTAACATACAATCCAGGCTAATTTGTAGTCCGCACTAAGGAAACTGGCTATCGCGTTTTATTGAGATGTATAAATTCAAAAGACATCCTAAATTTTCAATTGTTTTTATTGAATTGAATAGTTTATATCGTGGATCATAAATAACAGTCATAGATATAAGTTTTTTTACACTTTCTCAAAATATTTTGAGTAACATTGTTTTGATTAAAAAATCTGTTGTGTTAGAGCCTTGACACTAGTAAAATCGATGTGGTATGCAACTATGATATAAACTGGCATGTTTATATAAACTAGTTTATATTGTAAAAGATGTCAAAAAATAGTCGATAATACTCTTTACTATATCTTGCACGGAAGGAACTTAAGGGCTGTTAAACGAAAACCGTGTTATCGGTGTACCATGTTATCAGAGGACTATCGCAAGTTTAGCTCCGCGTACTATGGAAAGCGCGTAGGGGGGACCGGGTTGCGGTAGTGACAGTCGTCATAACTGCTAAACTATACTAATTTGGAGATATCGCCCAAGGGAGAAAGATGAAGTTTGTATATTTGAACAAGTTTCCATTATTGCATTAACATGATCCGTAAAGCGCATTGCTTTTGAAGAGTCAAAAGAAAGTTGTAATGTTCGAATTCTTTTAATCTTAACTGTTAATTGTATATAGATATTAGACAGATTACTTTTTTGTTATTTTGCAGTAAGTTGAACATTAGTTGTTACTTATCAGCATTTTGGTTTCGCTTATATAATTCAGCTCAGTCATAATGTTCCTAGGCTATCTTCGCGTTCACAATTATTTTTCAATTATCCTGCTCCTAAATCTAATTTTCTCTCAAATTTGCCTATTCTACTTATGTCCTCTAACTTTAACTTAATTAATAATGAAATAGATATTCATAACACTTCACCTAATCAAATAATCTCCATCTGCTCAAGTTAACATTTTTATTTCTTTTCTAAATATATTTAATTTTTTTATCTCATTCTATATAAATAAATTTATATTTATTTATAGTATTTTCTAAAAGCAAATTTTCAAAAATCAACAATTTTTATAATTGAACCAGTTTTCGTAGGACTTTAATGGTGGTTTAGTATGTTCATTAAGACCAAGTACTTTATTGATATACCAAGTCGTTTAATTTTAATTTCAACAAACGTCAAAAAACTACTCATTTTCTCAAACTTTGATAAATTTTTAAAATTAAACTACTTGCCGTAAGGCCGTAATATGTCAGTGAGTTCTATCAGACTATGATATTTATCGCCAAAAAAAGTTCCATAAAAATCGGCTTAAATTTTTTTTTCAACAGTTAATTACAAGAAAACGGCTCGGTAGATCAAAAATTAATCAGTATCATTCCCAACCAACATCTTTCGAACAGTTTTTGATTTTTTAAAATCGATGCGGTAGAGCTTAAATGTGGACAAAAAGTTGAACACTTTTTTCCAAATTACAAAGAAACGGCTTGGCAGATCGTCACACAAAACCGACAAACGATAGTCCTCATTGAGATACATCAAATAAATGGCTTTTAAATTTCTGAAATTGGTTCAGGCGATTTGATCAAACGTCGATGATAGGTCTAATTTTAACAAATGCCAAAAAACGACACTAATTTTTGCAAACTTTGAAAAATGTTTAGAACTAAACGACTTGTCGCAGGGCCGTAATATTTCAGTATGATCTACAAGACTATGGTATCTACCATGCCTACCATTTGCCTGTCACAACCGTTTCTCAGGTGTGGACGGTTGTGACACTCGCCCTTTTATTTTATGATTCAATTTTACAACAGATCCATCGTGTATAAGGACAGCATTTCACGTAGACAAATGTTTAAATTACCATTTAATTTTATCTTTTTCTCAGCCAATCAGTAAATTAACAAAATTATTTCTGATCAAAAGAAAGTGACAAGTCTCCTCTACCCAAAGTACTACATTTTTGGAAGCTTGAAATTTTTTTCTCAGTGCCTCCTATCTTTAGTCGTTTTAGCATTTTATATTTGATATTATATGAAAAATTACGTTAATTTTTTTAAATAGTAGTTAATAGTGGTCGATTTAGTACACAAAAAATCAAATTAAATTTAAAAAAATGAATTTAAATTTATTTAGAAAGTTAAGGCGATTCATCGAGTTGTTCATAATTAAATTTTCGTGTATTTTTTTGTTGTCGCACTTGCAAACTGTTTTAAAATTCTTATTTTTCACCCACCTCTTTGCTCAGTTATTTTGCTGTGTTTAGATCATTTATCAATATTTTAAAATGTTTAATTGATTATCTGCTTGTGCAGTTTTAATATTTGGGTCCTCGAACATTATACTTTTTTATTTTGGGGATTTTATGGGAATTATTCTATTGAGAAGGTCATGCCAAGGATGCAAAGAAAGCTATAGCCTTTTATTTTTGACCATAATACTCGTACTTCTTATTATTTACAATAACAAAAAGTGCATCGTGAACTTTATCCATCGTTACTTTTTAATTGTGTATCAGATTCTTCTTATGAAGTTACAATTTGAACGTTCAGCTCAGTTAAAAGTATTGTCCATAAATTAGTAGAAGATAAAATAAATTAAATTTTTCTTGAATGATATTCAAACAGAACATTTTAGCTGCATAGTTGACAATTAAATTTAGAGTATGGGTAGCGAATTATTTGTTTAAGAAGGTTGTTCTTTTTTTATATTTTTTTGTTTCGGTTTTGAGATTTTTTGATATTATAAAAGATAAAAACCTTGGAATTATTTAAAAAAAAATCATCTCAATATCTATTTTTTTGAAGAAGTTATAGATATATATATATATATATCTATACGTATGATCCTCTGAAAGCGTTTTTTTATCGTTCCGCGAGCTATTGTATGCCAGCTGCCTCTTTTTCATTATAATACCTCATGCACATGACCTTTTTAATGTGTCAGCATCTTTGAACACCATGGTGTATTTCGTACATTAAATTAAATGGTGTATTTAGTACATTATATTAAAAACTTTAAATACGTTTTTCTCAAATTGACTTTTTTCAATGCGGTGCCACAAATTAAAAAAAACTACAAGTCGGATCGACTTGCATTTTTTTTTAATTTGTTCACCACTGCAATACCTAGTCCCCCTACCTCAAACAACTTGATAACATTACGCAAAAAAATTTTGCGAACCTTCTCGTCCCAAAACAAAGGCCTTTTTGGACACTTTTTTAAAAAAAATTGTTTCTTTCATTTTGGTAGGGGGACTGGATTAAAACTTCTTCTTCAAGGTAGTTTCGTTTTTTTTTGTTTCAGGCGATGCGCAACGGATTTATCTGTGGCACCGCAAACGAGATTGATTTTGCAACGCCCACTTTGGCGCCCCCTGGTTAACAAACGACGGCGAAAAAAAAAAAATAAAAAAAATTTTAATATTCTATGATTTTGTAATTTTTGTTTAAAAAAAACCGCATGTCTTTATGATAAATACATTTCGAGAAAAACAAAAACAAATACCTTGCATGTTTTGAAACAAAAAAAAGAACAACCCCCTTAAAAGTAAATTTTGCATTCTTTCTTTTTTTATTTACTCCATTGCCATAACCCTGACTCATGTTTTCAACTGAAATATTATTTTTTTTTAGTGATCTGTTATTATTGAACATAAACCAGTTGCAATTGAAACATTTATATCAACAAAGCACCATTTTTTAACTTCCCGTAGGGTAAGTTATTGTAATTGTCCAAAAATCGAAATTGAAAATTTTTACATCAGAAAAAATTGATGTGTGTGTGTGTGTGTTTGTGTATGTATGTATGGATACAATTTTTGTCCACGTTTTCAGGCGCACGGATCAATCGAATCCGTGCGCCCGATCGGATTTGAATGGTTCAAAAACATGCGATTCCTATTGATAGGGAGATGTGCTGATTAGTTTTTGGCAAAGGCAGGTCCAGCCGTTTCGGAGATACAGAGCAAAATGTACAGAAAATACAATTCGAGATTTAGAGAGAACGGAGCATCCGATTTAAATAATCTAAAAACGTTCAATTTGTAATGATGAGGAGAAGTGGTGATTAGATTTTGGCAAAGGCAGGTCCAGCCGTTTTGGAGATATCGAGCTAAATGTGCAAAAAATAGCAGTTTTTGAGAGAACTAAGCATCTGATTTGAATGATTCAAAAAACTTTTTGCTTTTTTTGACAAAATAATTACTTTTGGGGGAAAAAATTCAAAAACTTTTTTCCAATTTTTTTTTCTTAAAATTTTTTTTTGTTCAACAAAAATAATTCAGATTTTAATTTTAATTCTGGCTAAATTTTTAAAGCTCACTTATATACTTGAAATAAATGATTTTAACTTTTTAATTTAGTTTATATAACTCTTATAAATATTAGACAATGTTACAGTATTTATAATAATCTATATGAAAACATTTAATGTCTCAAACATAGTTTCGGCAATGGGAAGTTTTAGCAATTTGCCTTAAGGCACGATGCCATACATAACTACATCCTCACAACTTCATCCTCAAAAAAAAACATATTGAATAATAATTAAATTAAACTTGCCGACGCGTGTAAATAATTCACTTAATCAATTACAATTGTGTTAAAAATACTTTTTAAATTGTGACGATAGATGTTTTAGCTGTTTATTTCCAAAGTATTCGCTGTTCTTTAAAAACTATTCAATGCGATTTTTAATTGATACTTGCACAATTTGTAGTTCTAATTCAATTCAAAATATTTAACCTATTTTATTCCAACTTGTGTTCTAAAAACGTATTTCACATAACGATAATGTAGTACAAAACAGAGAACGGAATATACTCGTACACGGCGTGGATTCTAAGCGTGCGGCTCATTATACCAAACTTTGATGAATTTTTATATAGAAACTTTTCATGTAAGTACTTATTATACCTGGAATAAAATAAGATGTTCGTTCGTTAGAACTCTAGAACTACGCAAAGTTTCCGAACGTTTTCTGGCCTAGAAATCACCACCATTCTCAAATAGTATTTTTCTAACAGTTTATTAATTTTCAAAATCGGTTCCGGATTTTTGGCTATATTTAGCTATTTTCCGGATATATTTTGCAAATTTTTGGCATAAACATTAATTTCTTTTTCGAGAAGTTACTATTTGCTTGTTTTGCAAAGTATTGTGTTAGACAAATAAAATTACTTAACTTATTAACCCTTTGCCCTCGAAAATTTAGAGATGGTATCGTACTACTCGGAATTAATTTCTGTCGAATGTGCAGCAAGAATACATATAGTTTTGGATATATAAAAAACTTTTTGCAATTTAATGGAAATTTCATAAATTTTAGATAAATCTTAATTTAAAGCCTAGTAATACTTAATTTACCTAGTAATATTTTTTTGTATATAAGTTATGTTTTATAATTACTGTATACTGTATTAATACATATTTGCTATGGTTTCTGAGAATGAACAAACGAGCGCAAAGGGTTAAATAAATAGAAAACTAGTGGTGCATGACATCGTGCCTTAAGAAAAATTGTTGGAACTTCCAGTACCGGAAATTGATTTTTTTTTAAAGTTTTAGATTTTTTTGAAAACTTTGAATAAAATACATTTTTGAGAAATTTGAAATTTTTGAAAATATTTGAGTTTTTTTTTTCATATTTTGAAATTTTTTAACTTCGCGTAGGTACAAGTTATAGAAATCGCACAAAAATCGAAAATGAACATTTCTATACATCTTTACGTTTTAAAGGTTTCTGAATATTTTGGCGTACCTTAGAAAAAATGGATTAATGTGTGTGTGTATGTGCATGGATACAAATTTTCGTCGACTATTTCGAGAACATCGATCGACCGATATGAATAATTCAAAAAACATTCGATTCGTACTGATAAGGAAACGTGCTGATTAGTTTTTGGCGAAGGCAGGTCTAGCCGCTCCAAAGATACAGGGCAAAAAGTGCCAAAAACGATAACCCAGTTTTTAAGAGAACGGAGCATCCGATTTAATAATTCAAAAAAAAATTTCCTTGTATGGACGAGATGAAGAATTAATTGAATTTTTGGAAGGCAGGTCCAGCTTAAAAAAGGCAGCTAAAAAATAATTCCATTTCGCGGTCAAAAATAATCATTAGACGAATGTACATTATCAGATATTTTATAAAGATTATAATAATAAGTACAAATTTTGGTTTACATTCCTATGGGTTCCGCACCAATGTTTACGCGTTAGACGACTACGCGGCGCTCACACGCTTTGATATGTCGACTCCAAATCAGCTATGCAGTGCAATTGCTTAAAAAAAATATTCAAAATTTTCAAAATTTCTCAAAAATCTAATTTTTGCAAAGTTTTTTTTTTAAATTTAGTTTTTCGTACGGGAAGTTCCAGCAATTAGCCTTAAGGCACGATTCCATGCACCGCTAGTTAGAACTTTTTTTTTCAAAGCAATCGCGATACGTTAGCTGTATTTGAAACGCGTAAGCGCTGCGTCGCAGTCTAACGGATAGACATTCGGTACGGAATTCATAGAAATACATATGAACAAAATTTGTGTGTAGTTACTATTAAAATCTCTATGAAATAAAAACTGAATAACTTTTGTTGGACCTGTTTTGCCAAAAACTAATCAGCGCGTATATTTATTAATACGAATCTAATTTTTCTTGAATTATTCAAATCGTTTGATTCGTGTTCCCGAATGCGTCGACGAAAATTTGTATCCGCACATCATACATACATACACGCACATACACATCCATTTATTCTAAGGTATGCTAAAATGTTCAGAGACCTTTGTAAAGATATATGAAAAAAAATATTTTCGATTTTTTGCGATTATTATAAATTACCTTGCGAGAAATTAAAAACATAAAAAAACGAAAATTTCAACATTTGGTTGAAACAATAAAAAGTGGGTTTCACAGTTTTAACTTTTTTTTATTTTTGTGCATTATCAGAGGTCTGGGAGCGTACATGCATAAAAATCTATACCATTTTTACGTTTTTCAATTACAGCGCAGCGTGTTGATAATTATTTGCAAAACAAAGAATAATTAGAAGTCTCTTTGTATCAGATGTCGAAATGAAAATTCTTTCTCCTCGTAAAAGGAGACTCCGCCGTTAAAATTAAAATCGTCACAATTGGCTTTCAATTACAGTTTGTTCTTCATTAAAATTCCTTTTGAGTGGCCCTTGTCATCTACACAGTCAATTTTCCAGGACTCGAAGTACACCAAGGTTTTTTTAAATATCTAAAGATTTTTTTTGATTGATTTTGAACTAAGAGTGCTATGAACTGTTGTGATAATTCTTCGTCACAACAACGGATTTTTGGAAGGCAACTCAGTGCATGGCTTTTCATCGTAATTTGTTCTCAGTAGTCATGATATATTTTAAACTATAGCAGCAATGATAGCAATTTTGATTTATACATTCAGCTAAAAATAGATATCACTACTGCTTGGTATGAAGTTGTTCGAAACAGCGCTACAAACATTCAATGTACGAATGGAGAATATTAATTGAATCAACAAGGTAAATGAAAAGTACTGATATAATTGGCAGCGAATAGAACTCTCCCTCTCACTTTATATATATATATATATATATATATATATATATATATAGGGTAGAGCAAAACTTAAAGGTCCGCGCGTAAAAAGGACCACCACCGATATCTCAAATAACGGTAAAGTTACGATTTTTTTAACAACAATATTTAAAAGCAGAGGGAAAAAGAAGTTTAACCAACCATCACCTTGATTCTTACGAAGCTGATATGAAGAGAAAAGGGCAAAGTTTAAAAATCCATAACAAAAGTATTTTCTTTCGTTGTTAGTTTTTTGGTTGTGAGCACTGTTGCGTAGTTCACGAGACCGTAATATAATTTTCAAGTATACGTTTTTTAAATGTGAGATGTATTGTTAATTTAAATTCAATTTTTTTTGAATAACCTTTATTAAAGCTTTCACGTGGGTAGGGTAAAAAGGACCAACTGAACTTTCACCCTGGTTAAGATGTGAAAAATAAAAAATAACAAAAAAAAGAAAATTAGGTTAAAATTGCAATTTTACAAAAGATAAATTGAACAGATTATTTTACCACTGCTGATGAATATTTCTGACGACATACCAAAGTTGTTTACAGTGTTATCTCTGTAAAAATGCACCCTTGAAATTTATATTTTGCATTGGTTAGATCTCTTTAAAGTAAAACATTGAACCTGTTTGCACTCTGACCGTCTCAATTACTCTGCCTTAGGGGTAAAAAGGGCCAGGGTACAAATTTTTGAAAGACAGCCAAAAACGCACAAAACTCTGATGAATTGGCTGGAACTTTTATCGAACATAGACAAATAGTTATTTGTTTGGTTTTCACAATATGATTGCTTAAATTCAAATTGAACCTTTGTGCCCCGCTCTACCCTATATATATATTTATTTATATATAATTTATATATATATATATATATATATATATAATTTGCGATATAATCCGCAATTACTAAACAGGTTTTGATAAAATTTTCTAGAAAAAAATATCTATAATACATACTATAATAGATACTGAAAAGTATAGGTTTATTCTTAATTGTTGATCTCAATGTTTATTATTTCGAATTAAATGTTTATTATACGAGTTGGCTTTAAATTGCAAAATATATTAGTCACGACATCTCGATATTTCCAATCGATAATAATTGCTATAACAATTTTTCGTTAATCATTTTCATAATTTTGTATATATATTTATAATTACAGCGAACGTTTATTGCTGCCGAAATAGCACGAGTACAAATCCAATTGTGAATTGGTGTATAAATATGATAAAATATATAGTAATTGTGTATTAATATAATATAATACATGAATTATTTTTAATTTACGCCTATTAAATATTTTTCATGTTAAGTTTTAATCATTAATCATTTGCTGTTTAGTTGTTTTCAATTTACTAAAATAATTTCTTTTTGTGATATATGGTGGTACTTATATTCTATTATACCACACAATAAGTATGATCTATGTAGAATACGTATTTTTAATAAATTATTTTTGTCATTTACTCACGACGAATTGTTTGGTATTATCTTTCAAGAATATCTTTCAACGTGGAGCAAATAAATCTCACGACACAGACGAACCACACACACACATGTATATATATACATATATATATATATATATATATATATATATATAATGGATTCTTTGCCTAAGGGCAGGTCCGGGATCTAAGTTATTTCTATTTCACACACACACACACACACACACATATATATATATATATATACGAGTATATATATATATATATATATATATATATATATATATATATATATACAGCGGGTGGATTTATTAGTTGCTTAGGCACTTATGATTTTTTGATAAGGTAGGGCGGGGCTAGTTGAGCAAATTTTTACTTAAACGGATGTAGCTCCTCAATGAAAAGTCTCAATAAATTGCTATACGGCTTAATGGATTTGTTGTTTATCGCTTAACAAAAGTGTTAATACTATTTTGTGGTAATAAGTAAAATTTAAAAGCTACAGCTGTTTGAATGCAAAAGTCAAGTATGCTCAATGTACCCCATAGGTGGGGCAAGTTGAGCACTAAGAAAGTATAATGAAATCATAGGTTTAATGTCGATTAGTGATGAAATAAAATAAGTTTTTAATAACGAGTTCTATATTTATAGTCTTTATTGACAGAGAAAACAAAACTTATAGTAATATGCTTTGAATAATTAACCAAAAGTAGAATCAACAAAACAATATCGTATCTTAGGAATTATTTTACCATTATATTCAGTATTTTTGTTTAAAATCATTATTTCTTTATATTATTACTCATAGACTTAGCTTAAATTTAAAAAATAATAACTAATTTCTGAAAGTTAATGGTAATTGTCTTAATGACAGAACAAGTTTAGCAACTATGCTCAACTATCCCCAACTCGGAATTTCAAAATAAAATTGAGTTTATAAAAAAACCGTGAGAATTATACCCAGAATTTCTGTGCATATTAAAAGTACTATAATCATATGAAAGAATAACATTTACCTGATTAAAAATAAGTAACATTTGACTAAACCAGATAAAAACTCGTGATGAATTACTTTTTTACTTTTTGGTCTCAAAATAAACAAAACGCCCGTGGGCCTCACTCGTTTGCCCAGCGGCCACTAGCCAATGCGGGATGTGTTTTTCTCCCAAACCTCTATCTTTCCGCCATATAATGCCTAAACGGACGGTGAATTGTTTTCGAGATATTTCGATTGCCCAACTTGCCCCTATGCTCAACTAGCCCCGCTCTACCCTACCAGGATACCAGGGATCAAAATAAGATACCTTGCTGAAGAAACCATACCTCTATTATGAATTCTCATATCCCGTGCATGGGCCAAAGATATAGATTGAATTTTGAATTCCTTTTTGGCCAATTTAGAGTACATTTGGACCCCAATCGCGTTCAAATGTATGACCGACCCCCACTAAATTTGAAAGGTCGATCCACCCATGCTCATCGTTCAACCCCTGGGACTCCATAGAGGTCTCTCATACAAAAATTGCAAGATTTTTTTTTACTTTTTTCACTAGATCTCTAAAACCGCTAGACCTACCTTCATGTAAATTTGATCAGTTCTTCATCTTGTTAATACAAGTAAAATGTTTTTTCAATTATTCAAATCGGACGCTCCTTTCTCTTAAAAACTGAGTTACCGTTTTGGCACTTTTTGCCCCATATCTTCGGAACGGCTAGACCTGGCTTTGCCAAAAACTAATCAGCACGTCTCATTATCAATACGAATCGAATGTTTCTTGAATTATTCAAATCGCTTCATCCGTGTTCCCGAAATCGTCGACGAAAATTTGTATCCGCACACACGAACACACACGCACACACACATACATCCATTTTTTCTAAGATATGCCAAAATGTTCAGAAGCTTCTAAAACGTAAAGATATATAAAAATTTTCATTTTCGAGTTTTTTTTTTGCGAATACTATAACTTGCCCTACGGGAAGTTAGAAAAAGTCTTAAAGAATAATTTATGAGTTTTGAATAGTTTTATTTACATATATTGTGATTAAATCAAGTTTATAAAATATAAATTGCCGAATTTTGTCATGTTGAGGTACCAAAAATGATGCAATTTTTGTATATATATATATATATATATATATATATATATATATATATATATATAGAGTTTATTTGTATTGCTGATATTATTTAATTTTTATTTTTCTGAAATAAAAGCCTTCTTTTTCCAAGCAAATATTTAATTTTTAATTTTTTAGTATTTTTTTAGTATTTTTTTTGTTTGTTTTGGGTTTGTGCTCTTCTTCAGGAAAAGTTAAAAATAATCAAAAATATTTTTTATAAATTTATACATTTTTGAATAAATTATTTGGAAATTGATTTTTATTTTACAATTGAAATATTGAAAAGAACAATATTTCGAATTAATCTACCCTAAAAATTTAATTATACATTCTATAAAATTTATAATTTATCATACTTATAAGCTACAGTTATATATGTGCATTGACTTCAATTTTTAGATGTTCAATGTACACGCAACTATAACTCAAAGTATCATAAATTACATTTTTTAACGAATATACTCGTATAATTCAATTTTTAGTGAAGTACTTTCGTCGGAGATTTATTTCATCACGTTATATTATACGACCTCAAATATTTTGTGCTAATCTAACTCGCAATTGGCTTACCCGCAGATTAGTGGCTAGAGCTTTCAATCAGAAGGATAGTCGCTTCGGACAGACTTATGTCAAGCAGCAGTGACATTAGTTTTCAGCTGGAAATATAGATAGCAATATGTTTTCAAGTGTATATAACATTTATCCAATGTTGCTGTATCAGTAAAATGTAATCAGTATCAGAGTTATTCTAGTAATAAATTATTCATGAAAAGATAGGTCAACCGTTGCCTTGCTTTCTAAAGCTGAGATATTAAGTTGTCATTGCAACAGTCTTATAGGACTATTTTATGATAGTTACGAGTAGTTCAGATTTTTTTTTTGTATATTTTAACAATATATAAGAAATCTAGATAGAACTAGCTGTAAGTAGCGTTTTGCCTTAAGGCAAGTTGCGTGAACTTACCGATACGTATACATAATCAAATTAATCAATAAGAATTGACGTTCTGCAAATTAGGTAAAATGTTTAACCGTCGATTTTGGAAATAAAATATTCGCTTTTACTGAACAAATAATGAATACGATTTGCAATTAATTTTATGTTTACTCGAAGCTTCAAGTCATTTTGAATAGAACGAAAACAAATTTTGCAAAAGTATGTGAGTCTGAGTTTGTTTTACTTTGTCATTTTAACCATTAATTAATGACCAATGATCACCTTTATTCATTTTAATGAATTTTCCTTTCCAAACTACTGCTTCCATTCTTCCTGGTCCTGTGCATTGGCTTTCAGTTCTCTGTATTTCCTCTTCTCGCGTAAGTCATCAACCACCTGCATTTTTCTTCCCATTCCTTTCGACTACATCGTGCAGAAGGAACTTTTTTGCAGAATGGGTCCGATCCAGTTTCCTTTTATTTTCAGGATTCTGTTTAGTAAAGTCCTTTCCTCACTCCGTTTGCTATCTTGAAACATACTTATAATATATGTAACATCGAATGGGATTTAATTCTTTGAAATTGGTCCAGTCATTTTTGAGAAAACGTTAACTCGGAGTATTTTCAAAAAGCAAATTTTCAGAAATCAAAAATTTTTATAATTGAACCAGTTTCCGTAGGACTTTAATGGTTTGGTATGTTTATTAAGACCAAGTACTCTATCGTTATATCGAGTAAATCGTCTAATTTTAATTTTAATTAACGTCAAAAAAACTACTCATTTTCTCAAACTTTGATTTTTTAAAATTAAACTACTTGTCGTAAGGTAATATTTTAGTATGTTCTATAAGACCATGATATATATCGCCAAAAAAAGTTTCATAAAAATCGGCTTAAATTTTTTTTTCAACAGTTAATTACAACAAAACGACTCGGTAGATTTTCACCTAAAACTAATCAGTTTCATTCTCAACTAATACCTTTCGAACAGTTTTTCTGTTTCAATCGATTTTTTGAAATCGATTCGGCAGTGTGAGCTTAAATGTGGACGAAAAGTTCAACACTTTTTTCCAAAACACAAAGAAACGGCTCGGCAGATCGTCGCACAAAACTAACAAACAATAATCCGCATTGAGATACATGAAATGGCTTTTTTTTAATTTCTGAAATCAGTTCAGGCGTTTTTGAGCAAACGTCGATGTAAAGTCTAATTTTGACAAATGCCAAAAGAACGATACTAATTTTTGCAAACTTTGAAAAATTTTTAAAATTAAACGACAAGTCGGTACGTAATATATTAGTATGATCTACAAGACTATGATATCTATCGCCAAAAAAATCATAAATCGTCAAAAAATTTGTATTAAACTTTATTTCCCGATCTTTACCAAAAACTAATCAGCACGATTTCCAACCAATATCTATCGAACGGTTTTTGAATTTTCAAAATCGATTCGGAATTGCGGGCTAAAACGTGTTCGAAACCAAGAAACGGCTTGGCTGATTGTCGCACAAAACTCAGAAACGCTAGTCCTCAAAATGGCTTTTAAATTTTTGAAATGGGTCCAGCCGTTTTTGAGAAAACGATGATTTACGGCAAAAAATCTGTTCACATACACTTACACCCACACACGCACACACACATACATACTTTTTTTCAAATGTGGTCTCATTCGATTCAGAATGGCTTGAAACGTTGAGAAAACATAAAATTAGCGAATCGAATTTTTTGATGAAAACATAAACTTCTCCTTCGGAAAGTTAATTATTTCTGATAAAAAAATGGTCCGGCCGAACCCAGTCTTTCCTATTCAATTTTAAATATCTTTACTTTCAATACTTCAAATTTCATAAAAAATAGACATTCTATATTTCGGAAACGCGGAAAATATTAAAAATAGCATACTTGATAATATGTAATTGAAAATATGAAAAGGAAAATGAATAAATGAAAATGATTTTAGAATATATAGATTATTTATAAATTGTTATAGAAATACTTCATTTATTACACGGGGTGGTTACACGTGGAAAGTTTACAACCTCAAACCAATGCATATGCATAGTTATATCAGAAATTGTCAATGCTTCAAATGTGACATGATTGGTTTGTCATTGTAATTAGCATTTATAGATGAACCTTCGTTAGAGAAATGAAGTAATGGCTGATTAATAAATTCTATAATATTCGTTCACACAGTGGATTATGTTAAACAAAGCCTAAACAAATATTATTTTCGCAACTTAACTCATTATGTAATAATTGTGTTTGAAGAACTTCATGTAATTAAAATTAACATACATTCATTGACTGATGGTATTTTATTACTTGTTCGCTGGCGATATAACCTCATTCTTTAAACAGCTGTAATGTGTTTTGCTTAAAAAATATTTTCCATTTCAATAATTTCAAAGATTTATAGAAACTACGAATAATATAAAAATTTCAATAAACTCATACAATATTTCGTTTTGTCTTCACATCGTATTTAAGGACAATATTTTAATATTTCCACGCAGACAAATGTTCAAATTACTATTTAATTCAATTTTCTCCCCACAAACTGGTTAATTAACTAATTTATTGCTGATCAAAAAAAGATGCACGACTGAATACAGTCTCCCCTATTCAATTTAAAATATCTTTACTTTCAATACTTCAAATTTCATAGAAGAAAGACATTCTATATTCTGGAAACGCGGAAAATATTTAAAATAGCATACTTGATAATATATAATAAATAATTTTAGAATATATAGATCATTTATAAATTGTTATAGAAATATTTCATATATCACACGGGGTGGTTACACGTGGAAAGTTTACAACCTCAAACCAATGCATATGCATAGTTATATCGGAAATTGTCAATCCGCTTACGTACTTGCTGCGGGACATAAAACATGAATTCAACTATAAATAGCTATTACAAATAGCGCTCCTGGCAAATATGAGATAATTTTAAAAAATCCCAGTGGAGGATTTTCTAAAATTTTCTATTTCACTATGCATTCAATGGGAAAATTCAGAATTGGCTCCGTTGAACAAAAGGCGCCTAAGCGTCGTCGAGTATGCGCATAGTGGGCACTTGCCACTTGGTGGGGTTCGATGAAACGTTATCACGAAAGCATAAATCAGTTCGAAATTGTCCTACGACGAGAAAACTACAACCTGTACTAAAATATCATGTTGTTCACTAATTCCCGTGTCGATGTTTAAAAATTTTCCATCGATGTGTTTTGGTTTAATTACAAGAATTTGAAAAATAAAACACCGCGCGATGAACGACTCAGCAACGGTTGACGCGTACGGTTTTTCGTACGAAGACGACGAAGAACTAAGTCCTTGCGATATGGACAGTGTTAATTTTAATTGTTCCTTGGACGATTATTTATATTACATGTTAGGACCAAGACAATTACCTTTGGCTTATGCTATTCCGGTGACAGTTGCTTATACAGTGATTTTTTTTACCGGTGTCTTAGGAAATGCAGCAGTTTGTGTCGTGATTGCCAAACATCCTTCGATGCATACGGCTACCAATTATTATCTCTTCAGTTTGGCTGTGTCGGACTTGATGCTTCTTTTACTTGGTAAGTCTTTACTTGGTAATCATATTTATTATATTCAAAATAGAAGGCGTAGTTTTGATATTTTTTCTGAAATAATGTTACCAAAATTGACAAGGACACTTTTTGTGCCCTAAGATATTCCGGTCGTTTTGACGTACTCCAGATGATTTTAGGATACAATTTGTATGCCACGTTTCAAGATTGATTGATTTGGATGGTTCAAAAAAGAACGAAATTGTCTAAAATGAATTTTCTGCATACGCATATGACACATTATTTTTATATAGAACCTTTGAAAATATGCATAAATTGTTTTTCTAAATTCGAATTACGTGTGTCGGTAGGAGTGTTCCGTATCCATGTATAATTTTTTTCTAAAACCATTTTAAACAGGTGTTTTTTACTCTTCGATCATTACAGTTTTGTCTAGGAATTTAAAATTAGTTTATGTTCATGTTATTCTAAATCTTATTTAAAATAACTTGGTCATTATTTTATAAATAGTTAAGATTATATCATTATCAATAAAATATTGTTAATATTATAACGAATGGGAAAACAACTAATGAGTTGTAAATTAACCAAATTTATTAAATATCTTTGACTGGACAGTTGTGAAATAAAATAGAGATCAAAGAAAATTTAAATCTTTGCATTAATATAGCACGCATTTTATAAATTGCAAAAGTTTATGTTCATGTTATTCTAAATCTTATTTAAAATAACTTGGTCATTATTTTATAAATAGTTAAGATTATATCATTATCAATAAAATATTGTTAATATTATAACGAATGGGAAAACAACTAATGAGTTGTAAATTAACCAAATTTATTAAATATCTTTGACTGGACAGTTGTGAATAAAATAGAGATCAAAGAAAATTTAAATCTTTGCATTAATATAGCACGCATTTTATAAATTGCAAATTATTAAAAACTAAATGATTTTTAGAGTTATAATCGTTTTTTGATTCTTATTAATTATCATAAATTTCAAAGTATTTTTATTATTTATAATCTTGTCAATTTTATTTATTTTTTTAAACATTTTTCAAACAATTGAACATTCTCTAAGTATTCAATTTCCTCAGTAGAATTTTCTATTTCAAGTGCGATTTTAAAATATGTCGAGTTTAGTTCTTAACTTCTTAAGGAGAAACTTAAGGAGAAGTTTAGGTTTTCATTTGAAAATTCGCTCTGCTAATTTTACGTTTTCTTGACGTTCTAAATCTTTTTATGATGAAACAGTTGTTATCGTTAACAAATATCCTAAAATGATATAGGTTTTTGAAAAGTGCTGTATTTTTATCAAAGTTTAGAATATTAGATCTTAAAACTTCAAAATTATATTGTTACAATTTTGCTAATTCTCAATTCTTATTTATTAAGCCAACTGTTTACTCTTATCAGAAAGTTCATATTTTTTAGGAAGTAATGAACTAGCTTATTTTGGAATTATAATAAAAAAAAAATTGTCAAAATTATTTAAATATTATATATGAGACGTGTTACCTCTTCAAAGGTCGGAGACGGAATGATCATACAACTTGTCTTCGGGCAAAATGCCACTTACATACAGTTTTATTAGTATTCTGCTACAAGTATTAATGAAAGTGAAGTAATATTTAATATATATAGAAATAAAAGTGAAAAATATAAGGTAGCCTATGTCTAGATACATGTAGATGTGGATATGTAGAGTAGTGTAGATTTTTTTAGAATACAAATTAATTATGATTGAAATTTCTTAATTTTAATTTATTTATTAATATTATTTATCTAATACTTAGTAATTGAAAAAGTTTATAGACTGGTACAAGGGCATAAACTACCATTCAATTATGTTTGCATTATGTTGTATTGTCAAACGTGTGTTATAGTTGAACAATATAAACTCGAACAATATGAGTTTTGAGAAATTAACAAATTGGCGTAAAAAGTCTTAAGTCAACTTTTTGGTTCCTGTGTAATAATCGACATAACCAATAAAAATTCAAATTTAGCTAGTTAGATAGAATATTCACAACTCTTTTTTTCGTCAAATGTTTGCTCATCTCACAAAAATGCTAGCCATTTTTCCAAAATTTGTCATATTTTTAAAATTAAACTACTTGTTGATAGATGATATCATCTATCGTCACAAAAAGTTTCATAAAAGTCGTTGAATTTTTTGTTAACAATCGATTACAATGAATCTGCTTAGCCGATCTTTACCAAAACTAGTCAGCATAATTTCCAATTGATATATTTCGAACAGTTTTCGAATTTTTAAAATAGGTTCAGGATTTTTGGCAAAAACCTAGAGAAAATTTTTGTACCTTTCTGCAAATTCTAAAACTACTAATCAACGTAAATCTTTATCGAGTTACCATCGAGAATGGCTTTTTAAATTCTTGAAAATGGTGCAGTGTCGTTTCTGAGATAACTTCGAGAAAAGGTTAAAAATTTATTCACATACCCACACACACACATAAACACACTTTTTCTAACGATTCAGTATGACTTGAAACGTCGAGAAAACAATATTAGCAAGTCGGATTTTCTGACGAAGACATAAGCTGCTTCTTTGAAAAGTTGAACATTGGTTTCAAAGTGTTTATAACAATATTTATTATTCAGAACTATAACTTAAATTTTCAATTGTTAGAAGGTATTAAAACTTGCATTTACTTTTCCAAAGAACAAACAATTGAACTTTATATAAGTTTTATGAGAAATAGAAGTAATCAGAAATATAAGGTAAATAGAAACGCAAATTTCCACTTTTTGTGAAAGAAAACTCTTATTTCCATGTTTTATGAAATGAAATTACTTTTTACAAATACCCACTTTGCACAAGTGTATTATACTCACACACGCAAACACACGCACATATACAATTTTTGTCTAAGATATGCCAAAATGTTCAGAAATCTTTGAAACGTAAAGATATATAAAAATTTTCTTTTTCAATTTTTTTAACTCACCCTCACGTGTGAGTCGGGAATGTTACTGACTGAGCTATTCCGGCCACAAAACTTCATCGTCAAGTCGTTTATTATCAACTATCAGTTATAGTGGTAATAAATCGTTAAACATTAGTCAATAATTTAGTAACTTTTTTGTTTGATCATCTACAAATTGTTCATAAAGTATTGAACTAGTGGTGTATGGCATCTTGGAATTATAATGTATTTTGCTGCCGGAGCGGCGGCATCCAAATGGAAAGGGTTAAAGTATATCAGTGAGATTTAGAACTTTAGCCAGAATTAAAATTTAAATCTAAATCATTCTCGATGTACAAAAAAAATTTTTTTTGACGTTTTTTGAATAATTCAAATCGTATGCTTAGTTCTCTTAAACACTGCAATTTTTTGTACATTTACCTCCGTATCTTCGAAACGGCTGACCTGCTTTTACCAAAAACTAATCACCAGTTCTCCCAATCATTACCAATTGAACGTTTTATGGATCATTCAAATCGGATACTCCGTTCTCTCAAAAAATCGATTTTTATTTTCTGCACTCTTTGCTCCGTATCTCCGTAACGGCTGGACCTGCCTTTGCCAAAAACTAATCAGCATACCTTCATATGGATAGAAATCGAATTTTTTTTTAACCATTCAAATCGATTGATCCGTGCGTCCGAAAACGTGGACGAAAGTATGCGGACACACAAAACACACACACGCACACACCCATTTTTCTGAAGTGTGCTAAAATGTTCAGAAACTTCTGAAAGGTGAAGATATGCAAAAATTTTCATTTTCGGCCCATTACTATAACTTACCGTACGGTAGAGTTAAAAGTAAAGAATAAAATAGAAATATATGTTAACTCAAATTGTCACTAAAGTTTATTTTTTCGTTGCTGTGCTGTTAAAAAGGTATGTCAGTCTGGTTTAAATAATTATTTTAAAATTACTGACTATGTGTGAAGAGTACATTAATGATGGATAAATTAAAAGCAGTTTTTTGTAATTATTATTTTTTAATTTACCGGCGATGAGAACTACGTTCTTTAAGCTGTTTTTGTTGTACATCTTAACCTAGTATTTTTCTCGAGAGTCAACCCAGTTATTCAATCTCATTTTTATGTGTAGACCAGTGTTTCCCAACGTGGGGCGCACGCCTCACCGGGGGGCAATTTGAGAATTTTGCTGATTTAAAAAAATTAGCTTGAATTTGAATATTTCTCGTTACTTTATAATAAAATTACAACTACCCATTATAATCTGAAAATGATTATGCGATAAACTGCTTATATAAAACTAAACATAATGAAAAATAATGTTGCGCAATGCAAAATTTCTTTAGATTCAAATAGCCCGTCACTAATTATTAAAAACTTCTATATTCCAATTTATGAAAAAATGTTTCTGAGCTAAGTAGATTCGTTGAGAAATGGCTTGGAAGAAACTAAAACCAAATGCCCAAATGTAATCATATGTACAAAAATTTGCTATAATTTATTGACAAAAAGAAAAAGCTTAGTAAGTTACAACCTAATATAAAATCTTTATTTCAGCTTAAGTATTGCATTAAATAAATTTCGAAAAAACAGTCCATAATTAGATAAGTAAAAAGTATTTCATTTATTAAATAAAACTAGTTTAAAATTTTCGTTTTTTGGCTTTTCCGAAATTTTACTTATGATGTTTAATAACAATTTAATAGCAATATCATCTTAAGAGTTATCATTCACATTTTATTAGAAACAAAAAAAAATGTATGGGGGGGGCATAACGTTTTTGTGAACTTCAAGGTGGGGCGGCGCCCAAAAAAGGTTGGGAATAACTGGTGTAGACTATGTTATATATGTATATAGAATATACCCAGCGTCAAGCAGGGCTTAAATAAGGTTTGCGGGTAAAAAGATCCATCGCTGATATCTCAAAAACTAGTGAAGTTAAGAATTTTTTAACAACAATATTTGAAAGTAGGGGGAAAAATATATATAACCATCTATTACCTTGATTCTTGCGACGTTGATTTCGGGAGAAAAACAAACAAACAAACAAAAAGTATTTTCTTTCGTTGTTAATTTTTTCGGTTGTGAGCACTGTTGTTAAGTTTACGAGACCTTAATATAATTCTTAATTGTTTTATGCGTTATTTAATTGTTTTATGAGATATATTGTTAACTTCAAGTTAGATTCAACAGTTTTGTATATAACCTTTATGGGTTGAAGCTATGAGATTTGAATCAGAAGTCCCAGGTTTGATACCCGCCTCGAGCAGCTTGATGTCAAACAGTAGTGACATCGGTTTTCAATTAGGGATCGGTGATAGTAATATGTTTCCAAGTGAACATAACCCTTACTCGGAACTGCGGCAACAATCGATCACTACTATAAAAATTGTATTAATAAAATTCATCACATAGAGATATGTTAGATAGACTGTTTTTGTTGCCATCTATAAAAATCGATGAAATTAGTTAAGTAATATCATCAAAACAGCTAATAGAACCCTCAAGTTTGCTGCAAATAATATAAATAATAGTTCCATATATTTTCATTAAAGTTATTTACTATAAAATCTTATCTAATATCTGATATTTTATATTAAATATTAATAACAGTTGCTTCCATTCCAATATTGTATATGATTTCATATTACTTTGTTGACATTGATATCAATATGAGTAATGTTGCCACGAGCATGGAAACAGACACTTGATGGTATCCAGAGCCACATTTAACATAAGATCAGAGAAACTTACGTTGGTATGAATTTAACAACATATAAATATCTTAAATAAGAGAATAAATATCTTTAAACTTATAGAAGAGCACTTGTGTTTCTGTGATACTGGTCGGATACAATTTTCTACGACCTTTTGAAGAACGGATCAATTGGATGGTTGAAAAAACATTCGAATCGTAGAGATAGAGATATGAGATATTTTCTATTTATTTTTTACAGTGGAGCTTGTGAAATTGATTTTATATATTTGATCTGTGAAGATTTTATTAATATGCCAAAACAGTTACCCGTAGGGTAGTTATAGTAATGGGCCGAAAATCGAAAATGAAAATTTTTGCATATTTTCATGTTTTGAAGATTTCTGAACATTTTGGCATACCAAAAAATGGATGTGCGTGTGTGTTTGTGTTTTGCATGTTTGCATCTTTCGTCCACGTTTTCGGGCGCACGGATCAACCGATTTGAATGGTTTGAAAAACATTCGATTCCTATTGATAGAGAGATGTGGTGATTTTTGGCAAAGGCAGGTCCAACCGTTACGGAGATACAAAGCAAAGAGTGCAGAAAATGCAAATCGAGTTTTTAAAAGAACGGAGCATCCGATTTGAATTATCTTAAAAACATTCAATTTGTAATGATTTGGAGAAGAGGTGGTTAGTTTGTGGCAAAAGCAGGTCCAGCCATTTCGAAGATACATAGCTAAATGTGCAAAAAATGACAGTTTTTGAGAAAACTAAGCGTTCGATTTGAATGATTCAAAAAACTTTCTGCTTGTTTTAACAAAACAATTGCTTTTGAAATAATTTTTTTTTTACAATTTTTTTTTTGTATATCGAAAATAATTCAGATTTTAATTTTAATGCATTAAGACACGATGCCATACACCACTAGTTTCTTTATTCAATTTGAATTGCAATGTGTTTTTTATATCAAAAATGTTAATTTTACTTATGAGTATAAACCCTTTCGACTCGGATGCTGCCGCTATTTGCAAACTTTTAATATTCCTCGAACATTTCGTTACGGTACGGGAAGTTGCAGCAATTTGCTTTAAGGCATGATGCCATACACCACTAGTTTCTTTATTCAATTTGAATTGCAATGTGTTTTTTATATCAAAATTGTTAATTTTACTTATGAGTATTAACCCTTTCGACTCGGATGCCGCTATTTGCAAAGTTTTAATATTACTCGAACATTTCGTTACGGTACGGGAAGTTCCAGCAATTTGCCTTAAGGCAAGATGCCATACACCACTAGTTTCTTTATTCAATTTGAACTGCAATGTGTTTTTTATATCAAAAATGTTAATTTTACTTATGAGTATCAAAAAACAACTCCAGCATTTATTTCTTCTAGTTGTGACATATTTCTGGCATACTTTATGCCTAATGAAATTCAATAATGCTTTGAAATATTATTTTTATTTGTTACTTATTATTATATCTGTGAGATATGTGAGAACTGTATATATTCTTGAGTTAAAACCTGATATCACTTTTACTGGCCGAGATGTCGGTGTCGTATCCAGAACTTTTGGTTCATTTATTTAATTTTTAGGTTCCTGATATAGTCCAATTAATTTAATTTTCAGGTTTTTAATAAAGTCCTAATGCCGTTTGAAAAATTCAAAGCTTATTGAAAGATATTTTTTAGGAGTTGTGCTATATAGGTTTTGGTTATCAGTCTTTTTTGCTGGTCAAATAAGCTATTTCTTTATTATTTTTTTTATAATTTTAAATTAGAATGTGTTTATTATTGAATGAAAGTTGTTAATTTAACTTGTGGACACTAGAAGGCACCCGCAGCTTTTGTCTTTTCTAGTTGACATATTTCTGATATACTTTATAGGTATTATTGCAGTAATGCCCTAAGTAATTATTTTCAAAACTAAGTCTATTACTTGTTATTATATTTCAGATGTATATTTTAAAGTGAAAATCTGATATCACTTCCGCTTGATATCATGGTGGCAGAGATGGATGTCGAAAGCTCAATTTCTTTAACAATTTTAAAAGAGTCCTATGGTACGGCGGGGCACAAAGGTTCAATTTGACTTTGAGCAACTATATGGTAAAAACCAAACCTATTATATCACAACAAATAATACATATCAAACAAATAACTATCTGACTATGTTCAGTAAAAATCCCAGCTATTCTAGAAATGTGTTCTTTCTTGGTGTTCTTCAAAAAATTGTAATCTTTTCTTAAATTGCGACGACCAAAGGGCAAATAGATCCAATGTTTTATTTTAGTTTCAAAGGGTTTTTACAAAAAACAAAATATGAATTTCATGGGTGCATTTTTTGCAGAGATAGCACTGTAATTAACCTTGATCTGGTGGTTTGTCAGAAATATTTATCAGCAGAATTATTATAACTATTCATTTAATTTATCTTTTGTAAAATTGCATATTTTATCTTGATTTACCTTTTTATTTGCTATTTTATATTTTTTACACCTTTTCAAGGATGAAGGTTAAGTTGGTTCTTTGTACCCCGTCCAGATGTAAGCTTTGGGAATCTAACCCAAAACTAACAATACATCTTATAAAACAGTTAAATAACGTATAGTTAAAAAAAAATATTAAGGTCTCGTAAACTAAACAATAGTGCTCAAAATCAAAACAAATAACAAAGCAAGAAAATATTTTTGTTGTGGATTTTTAAATATTGCCGTTTTTATCCCGATGGCAACATCGTCAGAATTATGGTGGTCTGATTATACATGTCTTTCCTTCTTCTTTCAGATATTGATGTTAAAAAAATCTTTTAAATCCTAATCCGATTTGAAAAGATCAAAGTTCTTGACAGATAATTTTTAGGAGTTGTGTTATATAGTTTTTGATAAAGACCAAGCCGTTTCTTTGTGATTCACCTATTTATAAATACATTTGTTGCAATTTAAAAAAAATCGAATCCATTCATTATTTACTAATTAGTTAATTTATTCAGACGTCGAAAGGTTACTACAACTTGACATAAGGCAAAATTCTACTCACAGATAGTTTTTTTGTTTATTTATTAGAACTGTTTTTGACTAACAATTTTCGAAATAAACGAAATCTTAATTTATAAAATTACATTTTATGAAGCAATTCAATATTCTGTTTTGACAAAAATAATTATAGGATGATGCTCAGTGACAACGTGAATGTGCCATCAATAATTCAAGTAGAAAAAGTAATCAATTATAAATGACACTCGACTTCTAAAAATGCATAAATTCGTTGTATTTTTGATACACATGAATTATATATACGTTTTGTTACTAATCTGTTCTATATTAGTTTATTTATTGTTTATAAAGATACTGAAAACAATTAATTTTATCTAAATAATGAATTCTTGTTTTTTATTCGTAGAGTAAGTTATAGTAATATCAAAACAATCGAAAAATAACATTTTTATATATCTTAACGTTCTAGAGGTTTTTGAACATTTTGGCATATCTTAGAAAAAATTGATAACGATCTTAAGAGTACAGATCACCCGATTTGAATGATTCAAAATAACGTTTCTTAACGGGGAGAAGTGCACATTAGTTTTTGGCAAAGGCAGGTCCAACCGTTTCGAAGATACGGGGCAAAAAGTGCAAAAGTAGCAAGTCAGTTTTTGAGAGAACGGAGCGCCTGATGTAGATGCTTAAAAAAACATTTGACTTGTATTGTTGGAATAAAAAATCGATTATTTTTTAACACAGGTCAAGCGATTTTGGAAGTCAAAAATGATGAAATTATCAGATATTTTATAGGGTTTTTATTTAAATAAAAAAAATGCATATGTTTCTATGGTTTCGTATCATGATTTATGATGTTTAACGGAATATCAAAGCGCATAAGCGCTGCGTCGCAGTCTTACGCGCTTATGCGCTTTGATATTCCGTCTCTAAAACATCTAAGCACGATCGCTTTAAAACATCAAATTTTCTTTTAAAAATTTCAAAACTTTTAAAAACGTTGGAAATAAAGTTCCAGCAATTTGCTTTATAGCACGATGCCACGCACCACTAGCTTATTTTGTATTTTAACTCCACAATCAATTTTTGTTTCTCTAAGATTGTTATCAGTCGTGATATTATAAATTCAAGTAAAAAAAACTTATACGCTCTGTACTATATATAGTACACAACTCATTTATGCAAATATTTAGTGTATTCATTTTAAACCTTTTGTCTAATACAAATAAAGTTTATGAATCTTGTTGAGTAGTATAAATCAGTAGTGTAAATTAGTGTGTGTATGGATTTTCGTTTTGAGAAAAATTGCTCTATTTTTTATTGTAATAAACAAATGTTAAGAATTTTAATAACAAATTTTAAAAATATATCTTGCTATAAATGATTGCAACGAATTTGCTGAATAGAGAAAATACAGGAAAAATATGTCTGGAAAAATATACTAAATATAAGAAATAAAACTAGCTGTAAGTGGAATTCTGTCTCAAAGCAATTAAGGCATCTTGCCTTGAGGCAAATTGCTGGAACTTCCCGTACCGCAATTCAGAATTCGAGTAATTAAAAATAATCAATAATAATCAATAAAGGTTGATCAATGATTTGAAACTTTTATTAGAGTTTCGAACCATATTAAATCATTCTATCTTAAATCATTTTTATTTATTTTGAAATATTTTGGAAATTCTGAACTTTTTTTCAAGGCAATCGTACTGCTTTAACTGCATAAAGACCAAATATCAAAGCGCGTAAGCGCCGCGTCGCCGTCTAACGCGTAAACATTGACACACGGAACCCATGGGAATGTAAACAAAATTTATACTTATTGTTAAAATCTCTATAAAATATCTGATAATTTGATGTGCATATGTCTAATGATCATTTTTGACCGTCAAATGGCTTTTTTTTTACTTTTTTTACTAGATCTTTAAAACCGCTAGACCTGCCTTCATGAAAATTTAATCAGTTCTTTATTTTGTTAATATAAGTGAAATGTTTTTTGGATTATTCAAATCGGACGCTCCGTTCTCTTAAAAACTGAGTTACCGTTTTTGTCACTTTTTGCCCCATATCTTCGGAACGGCTAGACCTGTCTTCGCCAAAAACTAACCAGCACGTTTCCTTATCAATACGATTCGATGTTTTTTGAATTATTCAAATCGCTTCATCCGTGTTCCCGAAATCGTCGACGAAAGTTTGTATCCGCACACACAAACATACACGCACATACACACACACACATACACACACACATACAACATTTTTTTCTAAGGTATGCCAAAATATTCAGAAACCTTTAAAACGTAATGATATATAAAAATTTTCATTTCCGATTTTTTCCGATTTTCTTGCGATTACTATAACTTGCCCTGCCGGAAGTTAATTAAGTATGTGTTTGATGTTCAATAGATTTGTAGTGATTTTTTACATGAACTAACTCTTATAATTAAACCACTTTGCATAGGCCTATAAAATTTTAAGGTGTTCGGTTTGACTATCAACTCTATCTTCATGCAAAGTTTAATTAAAATTCTAGAAGAGTAAATTTGAGGTTCTCCTTGTTAGTTCTCCTTTCTCTTTTGTATCTTTTGTCTGCGGGGCACAAAAGTCCAATTTGACTATAAGTAATTACTCTGTCTAAACCAGACGAACTACATCACAACACATAATTCAACATACAACTATCGTACCATGTTCAATACATTTCCAGTTAATTCCTAATCATAATAAATGTGTTTTTTTACTATTTTTCTGAAATTAGTCATCTGCCACTTTTTACTCCATACAATATGGGGTAAAGCAGGGTAAAATAGGACAGTCAGAGGGCAAACAAATCTAATAACTTATTTTTAATTTCAAATGGATTTCAAAAAATAATAGTCTGCATTCAACCAATGCAAAATATAAATTTGATGTGTACATTTTATACTGTGTATAACCTTGACCTGGTATTTTGTCAGAAATATTCATAAGCAGAGTTGTTATAACTATTTATTCAAGTTATCTCTTGTGAAATTGCTTGTAATTTCTTCAACAATTTACTTATCTTTACTATTTTATTGTTTACATCCTTGCCATTATTTCTGTTTCCTTTTCACCTCACCCAAATGTAAGAAATTTATAGATGTTACATAAAAATAACTGTTGAATCTAACTTAAAAATAACCAATCATCTCATAAAAAAATTAAAGAACGTATGCTTTAAAATTCTATTAAGGTTTCGTAAATTAAACAACAGTGCTCACAACCAAAGAACTAACAACGAAAGAAAATACTTTTGTTACGGATTTTCTAACATTGGCGTTTATCTCCTGTTAGCGACGTCGTGAAAATCAAGGTGATGGCTGATTATACATCTTTTTCCCTGTACTTTAAAATATTGTTGTTATTGTACTTATTTTTGAGATATCGGTAGTGGACCTGGAGAAATGTATGGGTGAAGAAATGGTATGGGTTCTTGACAATTTTCTCGGAAACGGCTCATTCTAGAAATATTATAATATGCGTGAATAATTTTCAATGATATATAAATTTCTAAAGTCTGCATACAATTTTACATCTTACAATTCCATTTACTCTTGAATCCTGTTTATAACTTCGCAACCACTACTCTCTATTCATTGCAGTATAATCATTTTGAGACTTTGACAGTTTTTTTAAAACGTCTTATATTTTCTAAGTGCACGTGTCCAAAAAAACGAGTTAATTATTTTTCCGATTGATTACGCAATTTCTTTGCTCACAATCACAATGCGCCCTTAAGGCGCACCTATCCATTTGGAACTTCAAGGGGAACTTCCGAGACGAAATGCACTTAAGAAATGCGTAATTAAGGCTCAGCACTATGAAAGATATATATTGAAAAGGTAATTAATTTTGAAAGTTCTGTTGAATTAGTCAAAATCTATTTTGTTTACTTCAATTTAGTATTCAAATTACTGCGCTAAGCGTTTTGTACTAGCTTGTTTTGTTAAGATAAATGTAGTTTGGTTAAGAATAGAGGCAGGATTATTATACTATTTTAGCGATTTTTTTTTTTTGAACAGAAATAATAATTTGCAATTCTATAAGCTTATGATTATTGTTTGTGATGTTTTTTTTTACCAATGACTATTGGAAGGGAAAACAACCTATTTTATTTTGAATATATTTTTGGCAATAACGGTTGCTCTTTTACAAATGTCTGTTCTTTTACAAATTGTGGCGCTATTTCAATTTGTTGCGGCAATGCTCGTAAAGTCTATTTTCACTAGAAAATATATTTATGATCTATATTATCAAGTAGAAATGCACATTACCATTTTTAACTTCCCGTAGGGCAAGTTATAGTAATCGCAAAAAAATCGAAAATGAAAATTTTTATATATCTTTACGTTTCAAAGGTTTCTGAACATTTTGGCATACCTTAGAAAAAATGGATGTATGTGTGTGTGTGTGTGTGTGTGTATGTGTGTGTGTATGTGTGTGTGTAAGTGTGTGTGTATGTGTGTGTGTATGTGTGTGTGTATGTATGTACGTGTGTGTATGTATGTGCGGATACAAATTTTCGTCGACGATTTCGGGAACACGGATCAACCGATTTGAATAATTCAAAAAACATTCGATTCGTATTGATAAGGAGACGTGCTGATTAGTTTTTGGCAAAGGCAGGTCTAGCCGTTCCGAAGATACGGGGCAAAAAGTGCCGAAAACGGTAACTCAGTTTTTAAGAGAACGGAGCGTCCGATTTGAATAATTCAAAAAACGTTTCACTTGTATTGACAAGATGAAGAATCGATAAGATTTTCATAAAGGTAGGTCTAGCGGTTTCGGAGATATGGAGGCAAAAGTAAAAAAATGAGCCATTTGGCGGTCAAAAATGATCATTAGACATATGCACATCAAATTATCAGATATTTTATAGAGATTTTAACAATAAGTATGAATTTTGTTTACATTCCTATAAGTTCCGTACCAATGTTTACCCGTTAGACAGCGACGCGGCGCTTACGCGCTTTATATTTTGTCTCTATGCAGTTAAAGCAGTACAATTGCTTTGAAAAAAAGTTCAGATCTTCCACAATATGTGAAAATAAAGAAAAATTTTTTTTTCAAAAAAAAAAACAAAAAAAAAAATTAAAAAAAAAATTTTTTTTTAAGAAATTTTTTTTCAAGAAAAAGTAATTTTTTGTCCAATTTATAGTTTCTCAAAAATCTTATTTTTTCAAAGTAATTTTTTTTTTCAAAAATGTTAATCGTTTTTAAAAAAAAAAAAATTTTTGGTACGGGAAGTTCCAGCAATTTGCCTTAAGGCACGATGCCTTAATTGCCTTAAGACAGAATTCCACTTACAGCTAGTTTAACTTTCTGTTGGGTAAGTTACTTTAATCGTCATTTTTTGCATTGCTTTACGTTTAAAGGTTTCTGAGAACTTTGGCATACCTCAGAAAAAAATGATATGTGTTTGTGTACGTCTGTATATATTTATATATGCAATTGTCCAGTTAAAGACATTTAGAAAATTTTTGGGATTTACAAATGTATTTATGTATGTGTGGATACAATTTTTGGTCGAAGTTTTCGGTAGCACCACTCAACCGATTTGAATGATTAGTTTTTGGTCCAGTCGTTTCCAAGATACCAAGCAAAGAGTGCGAAAAATGGAAATTGAGTTTTTGAGAGAACAGAGCATCCGATTTGAATGATTCAAAAAACATTAATGCTGTGAAGATATTATTAGTCTTCGGGAAAAGTAAAAAAAAATGTTTTGATTTCAGAATAAAAAAAAGTCTTTTGATTTCCAAAATGTTATTATTTTTGAACATCGAAAATGTTTTTGATTTTAATATAAATTTTAGCTAAAATTCTGAAGCTCTCATATTTATTTTAAGTAAATAATTTTCACTTTGCAGTTCAATTCATATAATTTGTTGCTTATATAAGTTTCTTCATTTTAACTCCGCTTGATCAAGTTTGGTTTATTACTTTTCATGTAAACTTATACAAAAGTCATCGTCCAATTTATAAGCTCTTATATTTTATCTATAAAATACGAATAATAATATTTACAGCATTTATAATAATCTATTTGAAAGCATTTAATATTTCTCGAATATTTCATTACGGTACGGAAAGTTCCAGCAATTTGCCTTAAGGCACGATGCCATACACCACTAGTTATTTTTAGAAATTAGTAAATGTATGTAGCTGTCCTGAAAATTCAAAATTCTTTTCATATTATTTATGTATTTTTCAAAACAAGCTTCAATTGACCAGTAATAGATAGAAAATATTTCAGTGATAGGGCGGCATTTGAGTCAGTGCCCTCAGGCGACAAAAATTTTAATTTGGCTCTGAATACAATAATAATATATATTTTTACGGTCGAGCGTTTTTACTAGGGTTTTTAAAAACCGGTTTTAAAAACTGTTTTTTTAGCGAAAATTATGGAATTCGAAAACTGGTTTTTTAGTAAAAACAGTCGGTTTTCACTGTATAAATGGAAAATGACAAATATTGCCAAATATGAAAGATAGATAAAATCATTTGGATTCTTGAAATCATATCGGTTCAATAGCACTTGATATCATATCAGTCTATAAAGGTTTTGTATATATTAATTTTGATTTTTATACCAGTGTATATATTAATTTAAATCAGTGTGACTTCTTTTTGAATAAGTAACTTCCTCTACTCAAACTTAAAAAAAAAAGAGTTTTAAACCCTAGAAGCCACAAATTAAAGAACAAAAAACTTAGAATTATTATATCAGGCTTTAAAAACAATTAAGCATAATTGGGTCGCAAGTATGAGAGTATTTTGTATTTCAGTGAGTAAACAAAGGACACGTCTAAGTAGCAATTGGATAAACGTTCTCAGTTGTTTTAAATCATATTATATTAAACAAAAAAAAAACAATTAGAATGTTTAAAATTAATTAATTAAAAATGCTCGGAATAGACATTACCCAAGTTTAGCTTAATTGTTTTCAAAACTAAAATTGATATTAACAAGTATGTACCAACATGTATCTATTTTTTTTTTAATTTATTGAATTATTTTTTATTTAAAACTGTATTATTTTTATTCATTCAAAAACTTACCTTTCACTATCATAAAAATATTTTCATTCTTATATGTGAAAATGATGCATGAATAACGAATAATTATTTTCAAAGTTATTTAATCAAGATAAACTATTATTTTTTAATTCTACTAATTAAAATTAAAATATTTTTGTTTACTATCTATAAAATCGAACAATAAATAAATTTAGTCAAATACTACTCTAAATTACACTAAATTTGTGGATAAATTACAGAATATTCGAGCAAAAATTTATTTTCTATATAAAATTAGAAAACCGGTTAAAACCGTTTTTTTAGTAAAATTAAAATTCTAAAACCGTTTTTTTTTTGAAATGTCGGTTTTTGTATGAACCCTAGTTTTTTCCTAATAATGTTTGCCAATGAAACAAAGCTTCACTGCATTTTTATTGTGCATATCCAATCACGTATGTAACAAAATAAAAAAAAAACAAATAAAAATCATTGTGTACAAACTGAAATAAAATATACAAATTGTAACAGTTCACCATTATACAGAGTTTAATCGTAAACTAACTAAACTAATAAAAGTTGAATGAATAAAATAGTATATGAAAACTTCATGGAAAACAATATGATTATGAAAATAATGTGTATTAAAATTATGATGATAAAATGTAAATGAACATGTACAAGGGTAGATAGTATAGGGTATATAATAAAAATTATATTGTATTATGTGGGTAGAAGTGTTCTATCGAGGCAACAAAGAGCCTGTCAATAAAACTTCTATGAAACTGACGTTCAGCATTTCGAAATATCTATTTTCATTCTCCTTAATTGATTAAACCAAGCACTTTCACTCATTAAATTGTTTGATCTTTTTTTTGTCCATTCCATGTATACATTTTTTTCATCTTTCTGTATATTACACCCACGCTTTTGTTTATTTCGGAAAAAAATACTATGCGACTTATTGAGCCTGTCTATTTTTTCTAGTCTGTTTTATCATTTTTCTAGTTCTTAAGTTCATCTGTCTTCATAACCTGGCTAAGTTATAGCAATCGCCAAAAAATTCTGGAAATCTTTACGTTTTAGAGGTTTCTGAACATTTTGGCATACTTTAGACAAACTGGGTGTATGTGTGTGTGTTTGTGTGTAGTATGTATGTGTGAATACAAATTTTTGTCGACGTTTTCGGGAATACTGATCAATCAATTTCAATAACTCATAGAGCATTCGATTTGTATTAATGAAGAGACGTGTTGTTTAATTTTTAGCAAAGGTAGATTAAGCCGTTTTGGAAATACGGCGCAAAAAGTGCAAAAAATGACTATTAACTTTGTGAGAGAGAACAGAGGGTCCGATTTGAATGATTCAAAAAACATTTACTTATATTGACGAAATGTGGAACTAATTAAATTTTTAACTAGTGGTGCATGCCTTAAGGAAAATTGCTGGAACTTCCTTCCCTGGAAATTGTTGTTAAAAAAGATTATTTTTAAACTTTGAAAAATTTCTATTTTTGAGAAATTTTCAATTTTTGAAAAAAAAAATGAAACGGACAAACAATGTTACGGAACACATAGAAATGTTAACAAAATTTATACGTATTATTAAAATCTCCATAAAACATCTGATAAATTGATGTACCTATGTTTAATGATCATTTTTAACCGCCAAATGGCATTTTTTTTTTACTTTATTTACTAGATCTCTGAAACCGCTAAACCTGCCTTCCCAAAGTTTCAATCCCAAAGTTTTTTGTCTTATTAATAGAAGTAAAATGTTTTTTTAATGATGAAAATCGGACTCTCCGTTCTCTTAAAAACTGAGTTACCGTTTTTAGCACTTTTTGTCCCGTATTTTCGAAACGGCTAGACCTGCCTTTGCCAAAAACTAATCAGCACGTCTGCTTGTCAATACAAATCGAATGTTTTTCGAAGAATTGAAATCGGTTGAACCGCGTTCCCGAAATCGTTGACGAAAATTTGTATCCGCCCACACACACACATTATATATATATATATTTATATAGATATATAAAAAAGTTTATTTTTGATGCCATTATCAGATTATCAGATATTTCATAAAGATTTTATTGAGTATAAATTTTATTTACATGTATATGGATCCGTACCAAGGTTTATTGTCTTCAACAAAAATACGCAGCGTAATTGCTTATCAATTTTCCAATTAGTCCAATTTAAAAAAAAAATCTCGAATATATAGTATTTTCTAAGTTTTCATTAAATTTTAAAGCTTTCAAAAATTATAAATTATGGTAAGAGAAGTTCGAGCATTTTGCTTTAAGGCACAATGCCTCTTACAGCTAGTTGATAAATTCTAACTACCTACTTTCTCTACAGTGTACTTGACTTTGAGTCTAACAATCTTCCATGTATCTGTCTATGCCACTCAACCTGTCTTTCTGTCTTCTGAGAAAGATCTTTTCGGTAAATTTAGCAAAAAGCCCTGCAAAAAATTTAATATTTTGTAGTGGATATATGAGACGTCACGTTTAAAATATAATATTAAAATTTTATGAACTTTATATTTGTATATAAGACCGTATGCATTTTACTTTATGAATTTACTCCACGCCCAAATACAATAATCAAATTTCTCGAAAGGTAGGCAAGGTATTATCTATTTAAAGTTATTTCAGAGATATTCAAACATACTTCCTTCATAGTCAGGCAGCAGTGACAACGATTTTCACTTGGAAATATAGATAGCAATATATTTCCAATTGAGAATAGCCCTTGCCCGGCATTGCTGCACCAATAAAAAGTTAGCCCTATTAGATTAAATCTAATAACAAAAAATCATCAAATATAGATGGATTAACCATTGGGTTACCATCTAAAAAATACGAAGAAAGGAGAAGTATCATCCCAACAGCTCATAGGACGTAAGGTTCTGAATACTGTTGAAATATATAAAAAAAAATCTGAATATATATTGTGATGAGCCATTATCCGTCTTGTAACCTCAAGGTTCCGAGTTCATGTCCTGACTTGCAATCTGATATCAAGCAGGAGTGATATCCAGTTTCATTTGAAAATATCGATTAAAAATAAGTTTGCAAGCGTAAATAATACTTCTGAACATTGCTGCCTCAATTTAATATGTCATTACAATTAGAACATGACATTCATTTGTTTCTATTTCGGGGTTGTCTTCAAATAAAAAAAATATTAAAAAAAAAATGGAGAACCATAGGGTTGACTTCTAATACCCAGTAGTAAAAAATATTTCTGATTTCTATTGAAAAAAGCGTTCTATCTATTTTTGTCTATTTCTACCAGAGCAATTAATTTATGAAGAGCAATTAATTAGTCTAAAAAAGCAATTGATTCTTAAAGAGTAGTTTTTGTATTTATAGTTCACACCAGGGCTTCTCGAACAGTTGTTCTTTGCGACACTATTTACGATTGCGAGTTTCTTGGCGATCCCATTTATGATGGCGGGTTTCTTGACGACCCCACACATATAAAAAAAAAATATTTTTTCAACTTCATGTAGGGTAAGTTATAGTAATCGCAAAAAAATCGAAATTGGAAATTTATATTTATCTTTACGTTTCAAAGGTTTCTGAACATTTTGGCATTCCTCAGTAAAAATGGATGTATATGTGTGTGGATACAAATTTTGGTCGACGATTTTGGGAACGCGGTTCATCCGATTTCAATTATATAAAAAACATTTGATTTCTATTGATAAGAAGACATGCTGATTTGTTTTTGACAAAGGCAGGTCTAGTCGTTTCGAAGATCTGGGGCAAAAAGTGCCAAAAACAATAATTTAGTTTTTAAGAGAACGGAGCGTCCGATTTCAATAATCCAAAAAACATTTTACTGTACTCACAAGATAAAGAACTGATTTAATTTTTCTGAAGGCAGGTCTAGCGGTTTCGGAGATCTAGTAAAAAAAGTAAAAAAAAAACGCCATTTGGCTGTCAAAAATGATCATTAGACATCTGCACATCAAATTATCAAATATTTTATGGAGATTTTAATAATACGTATAAATTATGTTTACATTTCTAGGGGTTCCTAATGTCCTAGGGGTAACATTGTTTGTCTGTTAGACGGCGACGCAGCGCTAACGCGCTTCGATATTTCGTCTCTATGCAGCTAACAGTGCGATTGCTTTGAAAAAAAGTTCAAATTTTTCAAAATAAAGGAAAAATGTTTTTTCAAGAAGTTCTTTTTTCCAAAAAGAACTATTTTATTCAAAAATCTTAAATTTATCAAAAATCCAATTTTTTTAAAGTTTAAAATAAATTTTAATCTTTTTTAAAAAAAAATTAATTTGAATGATATATGCAAAGTGTTTTGGCGTTATGAAAATAAGAAAATAATATAATTTTAAAAAAAATGATCTAGAAATGTAACGCTAGTTATAGTAATATTATAACGAGTTTGTACTATGGTACGAGAGCATTAATTTAACTTTCATAATTATATTCAGAATTTATACAAATCCCTACATTATATATATACGAGGTCTGTTCAAAAAGTACCCGGAATTTTCGTTTTTTCAAAAAAATATTTATTTATTCGTCTACATTAATGTGGTCCCCTTCAAAGTAGTCCCCCCAGATATAATACACTTATGCCAGCGTTTTTTCCAATTTTCGAAGCACCCTTGATATTCACTTTTTGATATGTCCTTGAGCACTCTCAGCGATTCGGCCTTTATTTCTTCAATCGAGGAAAACCGCCGTCCTTTCATGGGTCTCTTCAACTTTGGGAATAGGAAAAAGTCACACGGAGTCATATCTGGTGAATATGGAGGTTGGGGCATGACTACGGTATTGTTTTTGGCCAAAAAATTACGAACAAGCAACGACGAGTGAGCAGGTGCGTTATCGTGGTGCAACAGCCATGAATTGTTTTTCCATAAATCGGAGCGTTTTTTTCGGATTGCTTCACGCAAACGTCGCATCACTTCAAGGTAATACTCCTTATTAACCGTACGACCTTGTGGTAAGAACTCTTGATGCACTATGCCGTTATAATCAAAGAAAACAGTAAGCAAAACCTTGACATTCGATCGAACTTGACGTGCTTTTTTCGGTCTTGGCTCACCTGGGCTCTTCCATTGGGACGATTGGGCTTTGGTTTCGACATCATAACCGTACACCCATGTTTCATCACCAGTTATGACCCTTTCAAGCAAACTTGGATCGTTGTTGACGTCATTTAACAGCTCTTGAGCGATGTTCATGCGATTGCTTTTTTGGTCAAAATTTAGCAGTTTTGGAATGAATTTTGCTGCCACTCGTTTCATGCCCAAAACATTTGAAAAAATGTTATGACATGAGCCAATTGATATGCCAACTTCATCAGCAACTTCTCTAATTGTGATTCGGCGATCATTCATAACCATTTTTTCCACTTCTTTCACATTTTCATCGTTTGTTGACGTGCTGGGTCGACCGGAGCGTTCGTCATCTTCAACGTCTTCGCGGCCATCTTGGAAACGCTTATACCACTCGTAAACACTTGTTTTTTTCATAGCAGACTCACCATAGGCTTTTTGTAACATTTCACACACTTTGTTACACTTTATTTCATTTTTTACGCAAAATTTAATACAAATTCTTTGACTTTTCAATTCTTCCATTGTAAAAATCGCCGAGCTCAGAAAAACACGTCGAACCATAGCGACTACCACAGACAAAGTAAACAGTGAATATAGCTGAAAATTTCATCATACTTTAGGGGCATGTATACCAACACAATAAAAAAAAAATTTGACAATCAGACACTCCAGACCCGCGAAATTTAAAAATTCCGGGTACTTTTTGAACACACCTCGTATATATATATATATATATATATATATATATATATATATACTAGATTTGTGCAGTAGCGATATTCATCTTCACTTGATAATATAGATATAAAATAAGTTTCCATTTGAAAATAGCCTGTTTCGGGCACTGTGGTGTGAGAAAAATTTTAATTTGATGTGCATATATCTACTGATAATTTTTGACTACTCGATCTCAAAAACCGTTAGACCTACCCTTCCAGAAATTTAATAATTTTTAATGTTTTTTGAACTAAAATCGGACGTTCCATTCTCTCAAAAACTAAATTAGCATTTTTGGTTTTTTATGCCCCGTATCTTCTAAACGGCTGGACCTGCCTTTGCCAAAAACTAATAAGCACGTCTCCTTATCAGTACAAATCAAATGTTTTTTGAATTATTCAAATCGGTTGATGCGTGTTCCGAAATCGTCGACGAAAATTGTATCCGAAGACAAACACACACGCACATACATCCATTTTTTCAAGGTATTCCAAAATGTTTAGAAACATATGAAACGTAAAGATATATTAAACTTTTTCTTGTTTTTTTTTGCGATAACTATAACTTACCCTACGGGAAGTTAATAAAGAAAATTTTTACGTTACGAGGACATAGAGTGTCTTCTTTTTCAGAAACTTTGTAACTATTTTTTTTTTAATCAAACACTCAACAAACATTTACTAAAAATTTTATTTCGAACTTTCTATAAGCTGTTGTTACTAAGTCGCTTTTTAATATGGCAACCCAGCGGCTGGCCTATCCCTATATGATGAATTTATTATTACAATTTCCGTAATACTGTTGAATTTTTATTGACGCAGCAACACCGAACAATGGCTATTTTCACTTAAAAACATATTTATACTTTTATTTTCAAGTGAAAGCCGATGTCACTCCTTCTTGACATCAGGCTGCCCGAGACGGGTATCGAACACGGAACATCAGAATTCAATCCTATAGCTCTAACCATTAACTCACAAGGAGCCCGCAACATCATAGTGCAACTTATGTTCGTCAATAAGCTTTTCCGTTCAATTTTTTTAGACATGGAAATAAAGTGATGTGACACAGTTTAGCGCATCTTCTTAATATACGATGACGTTTGATGTAATGATAAATGATTGTTCTAAATTTATGATGTGTATGCAGGAATTAAATGTCGACTTCCATGACGTAGGTTTTGAGTCTACTAAGCTACCTGTCTGATAAAATGACTCTGTCTTCGAAATGTAAATATATAAATAACGTTTTTAAACAAATAACGCACGTAAAGAATTATAATCGCGTTATCTTTTAGCAATATTTCGAAATTTCATACACAAACCTAAGCATATTTTAAATTTATTATTTTGATGAGTTGGAGAACTAATAATTGAATATTTATTTATTTATTAACTTCCCGTAGGGTAAGTTATTGTAATGGGCCGAAAATCGAAATTGAAAATTTTTACATTTCTCGACGTTTTGAAAATTTCTGAACATTTTGGCATACCTCAGAAAAAATGGATGTGTGTGTGTCTGTGTATGTATGTATGGATAAAAAATTTCCAGTCACGTTTTCGGGCGCACGGATCAACCGATTTGAATGGTTCAAAAAAACATTCGATTCCTATCGATAGTAAGGAAAGCGGATTAGTTTTTGGCAAAGGCAGGTCCAGCCGTTTTGGAGATACGGAGCAAAGAGTGCAGAAAATAGAAATCGAGTTTTTGAGAGAACGGAGTATCTGATTTGAATGATCTAAGAAGCATTCAATTAGTAAATATTGGGAGAAGTGTTTATTAGTTTTTAGCAAAGGCAGGCCCAGCCATTTTGAAGATACGGAGTTAAATATGTAAAAAATGGCAGTTTTTGAGAGAACTAGGCGTCCGATTTAAATGATTCAAAAAACTTTCTGCTTGTCTTAACAAAAGTAATTGATTTTGAAAAAAAAAATTTTTGTTTCAACTTTTTTTTTCGAAAAAAAAAAAGTTTTTGTAGATCGAAAATAAATCAGATTTTATTTTTAATTTTGACTAAAGTTCTAATATACTTTAAACAAATAATTTCAACTTTGCAATTCAGTTTATATAAATCTTATAAATATTAGACAATGTTACAATATTCATAATAATCTATTCCATAGGTTCCCAAACTTGTTTGTGCCGTGGACCCCTTGCGATATTTTTCGTTTTGTCATGGACCCCCTATATTATGGTTTATCCGGGACAGTTCCGGGTTTCCATCTTTTGATCCGGGTTTTCATCTTTTGATCCGGGTTTTTTCAAAATCATTATTTGTCCCGGATTATTGAAAAGTATAGGTTTAAATCTTATTTAAAATTTTCTTAATTAAAATTTCTTTTTTCTTAATTAAAATTAAATTACAACTACTTATCAAATTAATTATGTGAATCGATGTATTTTTTCTCTCTTGTAAAACGCTATGTATGAGAAAATTGCTGAATACAAAATTCCAAAGGCAAATTTGATTTCATGAAATTAAAAAAAAAGAAATGGTTCGAAATAGAAGTCTCAAATGCGAAAAAAACATATAGATTAAAAAATATAAGATATAATATAAAAGCATGGTAAAAGATGATTGTAACATATAATCGAGTTAAAAATCTTACTAAAAGTCCGCAATTGTAATTTGAAAAAAATAATTTTGAACAAACTGTTTTTTATTGTATTTTTAAATGGTATCTTTTAACTGCGTAACATATATTTGTTATTTGTGATACTATTAACTGATCGTCCTATGCTCAACTTAATATATCGAGCAACAAAATGAATTTAAAATGGACTTAGCTGAGATAAATATATTAATGAGATTAGTTTCAAAACTTAAGTAATAAATAGCGGCTTTATAATAATTAATACATTATCAAATTGATCATATGTTATTTTCGAAAATACACTTCACTAACTTAGACTTTTTTAAATTAAGCAAAATTGATTTTTAATTCCTCGTAGGGTAAATTGAACTAATTGCAGAAAAATCGAAAATGAACATTTTTATATATAGTATAATAATTTTTGCGAAGGCAGGTCTAGTGGTTTCAGAGATCGAGTGGAAAAAGTAAAAAAAATGTCATTTTACGATCAAAAATGATCATTAGACAAATGCATATCAAATTATCAGTTATTTTATAGAGGTTTTAATAATAAGTATGAATTTTGTTGGCATTTCTGTGGGTTCCGTATCAATGCTGATCTGTTAGACTGGGATGCGGTGCTTACGCGCTACTATATTTTTATACATATAAAAAATTTCAAAATATAAAAAATAAATCAAATTTTTCAAAAAAGTCAATTTTTTTCAGAAATTTTAAAATTCTCAGAAATCTCTTTTTTAATGTTTTCAAAAAAATTTAAATATTTTTTAAAAAATTTAATTCACGGTACGGGAAGTTCCAGCAATTTGCCTTAAGGCACGATGCCATGCAACCAGTTACAACATTAATCATAGGTAGGCAAAGGTAGGCCCAGCGGTTTTGGAGATACATAGCTAAATGTTAAAAAAATAGCAGTTTTTGAGAGAACTAAGCGTCTGATTTAAATGATTCAAAGACTTTCTGCTTGTTTCAACATTGCTTTCAAAAAAAGTTCAAAATTTTTAGAAAAATTAAAAGTACATATAAAAAAATTTCGAAATATAAAAAATAAATCAAATTTTTCAAAAAAGTCAAATTTTTTCAAAAATTTTAAAATTCTCAGAAATATCTTTTTTAATGTTTTCAAAAAAAATTAAATATTTTTTAAAAAATTTAATTCACGGTACGGGAAGTTTCAGCAATTTGCCTTAAGGCACCATGCCATGCAACCAGTTACAACATTAATCCACGTGGAACAACTGGCGGTAGAACTGCTATAATAATCAGAAACATCATTAAGCACTACCAAATCTATAACATTTGTCAGTAAACATTTCATAAAAGCAACTTTCTTCAATAACCAATCCAGAAATAAACTACATCTGTAATTTACTGTTCACCAAAGCACAAAATTACCTGTGTAATTTAAATATTTAAAAGTTTAGTTCAAAACACTTGAGTCCAAATTCGTTGCTGAAGGGACTAAATTTCAAATAAAATTTTGTTTATCGAATCCAAATAAGTGGTATCTATATCACACTTCGTTAAATTGCAATTTAAACCTCTATATTTGATATTTATAAATTCTAAGGGCAAAAATCTTACCAAAATTAAGCTTTTCAACAGCCAGCGTATAGTTTAACCACAACTCGAATGCCTACATGCTACAACTTACACACTTTATATAAATATGTAATGTTTTTCTTTACTTTTTGAATAAGTTCTAAATATTGCCAACTATATTAAAGGATTCATTGAAAATCTATATATTATATTATCTATATATTATATTAAACGTATATAAATAGATTTTATCATGGTGTGTTGTAATCCACTGCTGTGGACCCCCATTTTCATTTCGTGGACCCCCAAATTTTGTTTTTGCCGCCGTGGACCCCTTGAAAGTTGCCATGGACCCCTGGCTCACTGATCTATTCGAAAACATTCAATATTCTTAGAACATTTTGTTACAGTACGGGAAGTTTCAGCAATTTGCCTTAAGGCACGATGCCATATACCTCACTAGTTAAGTTTTCTGTAAGGTGAAACTGAAAGTTTCTGAACATTTTGGCATACCTCAGAATTAATGGATGTGTGCGTGTGAGCGTTTGTGCGTTTGTGTGTACCGCATTTTTTTGTCCACGTATTCGGACTCAGAGATCAACCGATTTGAATGGTTCAAAAAACATTCGATTCCTATTAATAGGAAGATGCGTTGATTAGTTTTGCAAAGACAGGTCCAGCCGTTACGGAGATATAGAGCAAAGTGTGCAGGAAATAGAAATCGAGTTTTTGAGAGAACGAAGCATCCGATTTGAATGATCTGAAAAACATTCAATTCGTAATGATGGAAAAAAGTGATGATTAGTTTAAAAAAAAGTTTTTTTTTGAATATCGAAAATAATTTGGATTTATTTTAATACACGCTATAGTTTTAACGCTCACTTATTTACTTCAAATAAACACTTTTAACTTTGCAATTCAGTACATATATTTTTTATAAATATTAGACAATGTCCTACATTTTAAATTCGGTTGATTAGGTTTTGTTCATTTACTTTTCTGTAAACATATATTTCCAGTTGCAGTATTTATAATAATCTATTTGAAAACATTTAATATTCTTCGAATACTTTATTACGGTACGGAAAGTTCCAGCAATTCGCCTTAAGGTATAGGTACGATACCATACACCACTAGTGTTAATAAATATTTTGCATGAAGCTCCGAAAATGTGTATTAATAAACCGAAATTGAGATTTGGATAAAATTTTCAACTGTTTATTTCGAAATTAATGTTTGCACTTTCAATTAAATTACAATTAAACATTACAATTTTCAATTGATATCTCTCAAACCCATTTAAACTATCTGTAATGATATTAATTATATTGCACAGCCACGTGCATGTATGTTCTAAATACCTGCTTATTATTCCAAATATTAATTAATTTATATAATTCAATCAAGCAATTAATACATGAACTTCATCGCCATGTTGAATTTCGTGAACAACGTAGAAACATTTTTGAAAACACAAATTTTGACTATCATTTCTATTTTTTCAATTTGATGAGTATTTACGGGCATAATATTTTAGTATGTTCTTTAGGACCATGATATCTATCAACATAAAAAGTTTTATAAAAAAAGTTCATTACTATTTAGTCATTTATATTATTTATTTTATTTATTTTACAAGCCGTCAGTATAATGATATTATATTAAGGCTCATTTTACAAATTTTATATTATTTAATTAATTATTTTATTATTTATTTATTAATTATTTAATTTATATACTATAAACTTATTCATATTTAGTTAATATTAATTATTTTTAAATATAAATTGTTTATTTCTTGAAAATTAGTGTTTATATATATATATATATATATATATATAATATAATATATAATATATATATAATATATATTACTGGATGGATGCCCAAGAACATTTTTATCATATATGTATATATATATATATATATATATATATATGATAAAATTGTTCTTGGGCATCCATCCAGTTATCAAAAACAGTTTTAATGAAAGATTAAGTTTTTATTAAGAAAAACATACGTTTCGGGTCTTGATTTGACCCATCTTCAGTGCATACAAATAAATTTAAAAAAAAAAACACAAAAACACACGAATATTGCACGAAAAAAATTATAAAACACAAATTGATAAACGTCGAGTTATGATAAATTTTAAATAATTGTAAAATTAAAATAAAAATAAAAATAAATAATATATTTTATTAAAAAATAGACTTGTTGCACAAACTCCAAGCGAACAACATGCTTCGTTTGGAATAAGCTTTTTTAATAAAATATATTATTTATTTTTATTTTTATTTTAATTTTACAATTATTTAAAATTTATCATAACTTGTCGTTTATCAATTTGTGTTTCATAATTTTATTTCGTGCATTTTTTGTGTGTTTTTGTGTTTTTTTTTTTCAATTCATTTGTGTGCACTGAAGATGGGTCAAATCAAGACCCGAAACGTATGTTTTCCTAATAAAAATATTTTCTTATATATATATATATATATATATATATATATATATATATATGGCCGATCCTACCTTGAATGCTATGCATGCAAAAAATGCGGGCGCACGCCTTAGGGGGCGCCAAAACGCGATTCGAAAATAAAATTTATTATATATTTTTTTAAATATAAAATCAAGAACACTTCATAGATTATAATAAATAATCTAACCTAACGATGGTTACGAAGATACAAAAAGCATATTTAGTTTGCGATGTGATATCAGTAGAAACAATTAACTGATTAATAACTCCGCAAATTAATAAATTATTGTTCTGCTTATTGCTTAATCTCTAATTAATTTTTTTTATTTGAAGTTAACGTGGAATCGAAAAAGAAATCATCTACTATACAATCCCATAAGCTCAAACCTGCAAAAGATTAAATTAATTATTGGGGATTGTCGACGATTGTTGAAACGAAATTTGCTAAAAAAGTGGATACAAATTATAACAGACAAAAGTGGAAAATAGGACAGTGCTTAGAAAATGGCTTATTTATTTCGAGAAATTGAATTGTAGTTTTTGTTGCAAATGTTACGCATCTGATGAACTTTGAATTTTGAAAGCAGGCGCGCTTATGGATTTATGGAAGTGGAGCAAATATGAAAAATAGAATCAAAATTCACTTTGGAACAAAAACCGATGAGCTCGTTTCATACGTAATGGGGCTCATACTCTAACATTGATTATTAATTATGCAGAAATAATACAGGTACTAATATAACTCGTTTTTTTGTTTCAATATAGTTTGAGAAATATGTAATTTCTTTGCTTTTTTTACTAATCTTTGGACAATAAAATTTACCTTCAGAACAACAATCGAATGGGAAAGTAAAGACTAATTCAATTCGGCCCTTACGATATGAATAAGAAGAAGTTTACGATGCACTTTTAGATATCGTAAATAATAAAAAAATAAATTAAAATGAAATTTAAAAAATCCAACATGAAATACCAGTGTTATGTTTAAAAATGAAACGCTAGTTTTTTTTTGCTCTCTTGGCATGATTTTCTCAATAGAAAATCGCATAGTAAATAAGTATAATGTTTCAAAACTCGAATAATAATATTGTACATACGTTAGAAATACTTGAAAATTTAAAAATATTTGATTATGATCAACCCGCAAATTGCCTGGATTTTTTATATGAATTTAAAATCAATATATTTCATACGCTTTTACATTATATCTAATTTTTCATGTACTGAATCACGTAAATATTTTTATAATTTTAATGATCAGTTCGCTTCGAGCTACCGTGCAGTGCACTTCGTACCTTATCAGGTTCAGGTATAATTCGTGCGTTATTGTAAAAGGTATTGTTATCAGTTGAATCATAATACCGAAGTGTTATAAATCAAAACAATCGAATGTACCCGCAAGGGTACATTTCAGTGTATTAAAATTAATGTAAACACATTGTTCATACGGACTTTTATAATAAAGTGATTGTAATATTTATTGAACAAATACTAAATAGTGTTTAATACAAAGAGTGTCATATTGTATAACAATTTAATTGTGGACCCCTTTGGGGTTCGCAATGAATAACTTAATTGTGGAGTCGGCAAATGTAATTGCCGACGATTCACATACCAGTTCAGAATTTATTACAGAACATCTACGTAATCAGTCTGCAAATTCAACCTGTTCATCAACAGACATAATAACTAATGCTTCCTTACCGTCAACAAACATAACAACTAATGTTCCAATACCGTCAACTAGCGTTATGGAATTTGAAACGGATACTAACAATTCTAATAAAAACAAATGGCAAATTGTCCCGATTGCCGGCGTTAAAAGAAGACGTTTGAATATTCAAACTGATAATTCGATAGCATTAGGTAATCGATTTAGTGTCCTTACTGATAAAGAACCAGTACCTGTTACTGAAACCTCTGCTTCAGTTAAAAAAGCATTGCCGCCTCCCGTTTTTATTTACGGAGTTGACGATTTTAAAGGAATGTTAGACGATCTGAAATCTGTGTTAACAAAAAATACTTTTACGATTAAAACTTTGCCAGATAAAGTTACTAGATTTAACGTTCAATCTGTTGAAGATTACCGTAATTTTGTCAAACTTCTTCGAACTCGAGATATCGTATTTCATACATACCAAATCAAATCGGAAAGGGCATATCGTGTTGTACTAAAGTACATCCACTATAAAACCGATATCAACGAATTAAAGCAGGAAATTGAATCCAAGGGTCATAGAGTTAGAATTATCACTAATGTGTTGCATCACAGAAATAAAAACCCACTTGATATGTTTTACATTGACTTGGAACCTGACAAAAATAATACTGAAATTTTCAAAATACACAAGATATTGAATCAAATAATTCATTTTCATCCACCGATTAATAATTTAGGAATTGCCCAATGCAGTCGCTGCCAATCATTCGGCCATACAAAATCCTATTGTAATAGACCGTTTATTTGTGTAAAATGCGGTGATGATCATCCCACTTCAATTTGTTCCAAGTCGCGCGAATCTCCAGCGGTCTGTGCAAACTGTTTTCAATCTCATCCATCTAATTACAAAGGTTGCGTCATTTATCAACAGATAGTTAATTCTAAAAATAGAATTAACATTAAATTTTCTGTTAATCAAAACAAGCCTACCGCTTTGCAAAGCTACGCAGACAGGTCTTTGGAACGGCTAGACCTGCCTTCGCCAAAAACTAATCAGCACGTCTCCTTATCAATACGAATCGAATGTTTTTTGAATTATTCAAATCGGTTGACCCGTGTTCCCGAAATCGTCGACGAAAATTTGTATCCGCACATACATACACACACATACATACATACATACACACACACACACACATACACACACACACACACACACACATACATCCATTTTTTTTAAGGTATGCCAAAATGATCAGAAACCTTTGAAACGTAAAGATACATAAAAATTTTCATTTTCGATTTTTTTGCGATTACTATAACTTGCCCTACGGGAAGTTAACTAGTATCAATGGCTAGATTTATTAGAATATGTGCTTGGAATGCAAATGGCCTTGCATAGGAACGAACTAATTATTTTTCTGGAAGAAAACAAAATTGACGTGTTGTTAGTAAGTGAAACCCACTTTACTAATTACTCCAATATGTACATTCCCTACTACAACATTTATCACACTCCGCATCCAGATGGCTCTGCTCATGGGGGTTTAGCTATACTTATTAAATACAACTTATCTCACTATGAGGTTCCTAAATATAAACAACATCATACTATCTGCGGTATATTGCCCTCCACGTCATGCGATTACCAGCTCTCAATTCTATGATTTCTTCTCATCTTTAGGACCCAGGTTTATAGTGGGAGGTGATTTCAATAGCAAGCACCCTCTATGGGGCTCAAGATTGACTAATCCCAAGGGCAGACAATTATACAGTGTAATTTCCCAATATAACTATGCAACGCTGTCGACGGGTACTCCAACTTACTGGCCCTCAGATCCCAAAAAGAAACCAGATCTACTGGATTTCTTTATTTTTCATGGCATCAATACAAATTACACTGAAATTGAAACTGATTTTGACCTTTCATCCGACCACACTCCTGTAATTGCCAGTATCTGCTCATCTATAATTAATATTTCTCGAGCACCATGCCTTCACACTGCGAAAACAAATTGGGATATGTATCGCAAAAAAGTAGAGGGCAAAATCAATCTGCAAATGAGATTGAAAACGCAAACTGACGTTAATACAGCTATCGAAAACTTCAACAACATTTTGACTGAAGCTGCTTCATCCTCTACGCCTAAACCTGTGCAATCCAATCGACAATCTACTCCCCTAGAAATCAAAAGGCTTATCGCTGAAAAACGGAGAGCAAGAAGAAAATGGCATAACAGCCATTTACCCTCAGATAAAATCTACTTTAACAATATCAGTAATAAGCTGAAGAATAGATTGAAAAAAATGAGCAATATTAATTTCACCAACTATGTAGCTAGCCTTAACCGCTTCGATAATTCTATTTGGAAACCAGTAAAAAACCGACTCAAACCATGTGTGCGAAACCCGCCAATTCGTTGGGATGCTGACAACGACTCAACTTGGTCACGAAGTGATAAGGATAAAACTGAAGTTTTTGCCAAGTATTTATCCTCTGTGTTTCAGCTTAATTTACCTTCTGATAATCAAATTCCTGATTGTGACATAGTTTTTCGAACGATTCCTGTTAGAAATAATAAAAAATTCTTCTCTCTGAGAAGGGTTGTCAGGGAAATTTCCAAACTTAAAAACAAAAAATCTCCAGGAATCGACTTAATTTCGTCGAGGATGTTGAAAGAATTGCCTAAAAAAGGTATTATTTGTCTAACATATATATATATATATATATATATATATATATATATATATATATATATATGCTATATTAAGACTGGAATTTTGGCCTAAATCCTTTAAAACCTCTATAATGAAAATGATTCCAAAGACTGGAAAGGATCCATATTTGGTTTCATCTTATAGGCCTATTAGCCTTCTACCTATTACCTCAAATTTTCGAAAAACTTTTACTTCAAGATATATTATCAGAATCAAATAATATACCAGACCATCAATTTGGTTTTCGTAAGCAACATTCGACAACACAACAGTGTCACAGACTTGTTAATATTATTCGAAGCCAAGGAATACTGTTCAGCCGTGTTTCTGGATGTAAAGCAGGCATTTGACAAAGTGTGGCATGAGGGATTACTTTTAAAAATAAAATATAACCTTCCATCATCCTACTATGAAATTTTTAAGTCATACCTTACAGACAGAACATTCAAAGTCAGGGTTAATTGTGAAACTTCTACTTCTTTTCCGATAAGTGCCGGCGTTCCACAAGGAAGTGTGCTGGGTCCGTTACTTTATTTACTATTTACGAGCGATTTTCCTTCTTTGCCAACTACGTCAATCGCTACATTTGCTGATGACATTGCAATACTTTCCTCTGATATCAACCCTATCGTTGCATCTATCAAGCTCCAGTTACATCTTTATGCTGTCGAGCGATGGACGAAAAAATGGCGCATTGTTATTAACGAGAGCAAATCTTGCCATATTACATTTTCTTTGAACAAACTAACATGCCCTTAAGTATACTTTAACTGCCAGAAAATTCCACCAGCTGAAAATGTTAAATATCTGGGAATATACTTGGATCGAAAACTGACATGGAAAACCCACATTATGGCTAAGATAAAACATATCAAACAGAAGATTGCAGACCTGAATTGGCTAATGAGGCGCAAATCAATCCTATCGCTTGACAACAAACTATTGATATACAAATCTGTAATAAAGCCCATTTGGATATACGGTATAGAGCTTTGGGGTTGCGCCAGCATGTCCAATATTGTTTTAATGCAACGGATGCAATACAAAATCTTAAGGCAGATCACCGACGCACCTTGGTATGTAAGCAATAAAATCATTCATGACGACCTCAATGTTCCTTTTATTAAGGATGTAATTACCAGCAGAAGTTCATTCCATCACTCCAAGCTAGAAATCTATCCAAATCAACTTATAGCACCTCTACTTATGACTCCGTCTACTAAAAGGTTGAAGAGAAAAATTCCTTTGGACTTGACATAACATAGTGAGCTGTTCATTGGAACAGTTTCACGGATTATTTAGTTTATATTATAATTTTACCTTTAGTTCTAATTATGTTATGAATTGTAATTATTATTATTTTTTGTTTACTTTGTATTTTAATTTATTATATATTATTTTTTTATATCAGCTCTGTAACTCATAGTCATTCTGACTCTGATTGTTATAATTAATGAAATAAAGAAAAAAAAAATAATTTTAATGATAAACTGTTAAAACAATTAAAATTATTGGGGGGGGGGTCGCTAGATAAAAAGTGTATGCGGGCGCTGAGGACCCCAGGACCGGCTCTGTGTATATATATATATATATATATATATATATATTTTGCAAGTATTCTTTCTTAACAAATTAATGAGTATAGATACTTTTACAATATAATTATTTTGTTTAACAAATTTTTAGGTTATTTTATGATATGACTATTTTGTTGAACAAATCAAATGTCTTTACATTATAATTAACTTCCCGAAGGAGAAGTTTATGTTTTCATCAAAAAATCCGAATCGCTAATTTTATGTTTTCTCGACGTTTCAAGCCATTCTGAATCGAATGAGACCAAATTTGGAAAAAGTATGTGCGTGTGTGTGTGTATGTGTGTGTGTGCGTGTATGTGAACAGATTTTTTGCCGTAAATCGACGTTTTCTCGAAAACGGCTGGACCGATTTCAAAAATTTAAAAGCCACTCGATGTATCTCGATGAGGACTATTGTTTGTCAATTTTGTGCGACGATCGGTCAAGCCGTTTCTTTATAAATCTCAGAAAAGTGAAAAATTTTTTGTCTACGTTTTAGCCCGCAATTCTGAATCGATTTTGAAAATTCAAAAACCCTTCGAAAGATATTAGTTGGGAATCGTGCTGATTAGTTTTTGGTAGAGATCGGCCGGACTGTTTTCTTGTAATAAAGTTTAAAAAAAAAAATTCGACGATTTTTATGATTATTTTTTTGACGGTAGATACCAGTCTTCTAGATCATACTAAAATATTACGGCCTTACGACAACTAGTTTAGCTTTAAAAATTCGTCAAAGTTTGCAAAAATTAGTATGGTCTTTTTGGCATTTGTCAAAATTAGAACTTTCATCAACGTTTGCTCAAAAACGCCTGAACCGATTTCAGATATTTAAAAAGTATTTGATGTATCTCGATGAGGACTATCGTTTCTCAGTTTTATGCGACGATCGGCCGAGCCGTTTCTTTGTAATTTGGAAAAAAATGTTAAACCTTTCGTTCACATTTAAGCTCATACTACCGAACCGATTTTAAAAAATCAACAACTGTTCGAAAGATATTAGTTGGGAATGATACTGATTAGTTTTAGGTGAAAATCTACCGAGCCGTTTTCTTGTAATTAACTGTTGAAAAAAAAAATTTAAGCCGATTTTTATAGACCTTTTTTTGGCGATATATATTATGGTCTTATAGAACTTACTGAATTATTACGGCCTTACGACAAGCAGTTTAATTTTAAAAATTCTTCAAAGTTTGAGAAAATGAGTAGTTTTTTTACGTTTGTTAAAAATAAAATTAGATGATTTAGTTGGTATAAGGATAGTGTACTTGGTCTTGAACATAGTAAACGATTAAAGTCCCACGGAAACTGGTTCAATTATAATTATTGATTAATTAAAATTAATCATTTTTGAAAATTTGCTTTTAGAAAATACTCCGTTCGTTTGCAATGATGTGTAATAAATCCACTCGGAATACTTATAATCTCTCATAAATTAATTTGTTTTTTATTGATTAAGTTGATTATTTACACATAACGAAAAGTTCATGTAACTTGCCTCAGGGCTAAATACCAAACCAACTAGTTTAGTTTTCTGTTTTTATATTATACAAATTAATAAGTATTTTAACAATATAAGTATTTTCTTTTACAAATTGTTAGATAATTAAATGAAAGAAATATCTTGTTAAATAATTTTAAAGGTATTTTTAAATCGTAGTATTAATATTGTAAAAATATGCTGAATGATGACACGCATACCGTGTCGAAACGTACTAAATAAATAGTTTAGTATTTATTGTTTTTTTCATTCAACGGTTAAACTTCAAATCAACATTTCAAGAATGCATATATATATATATATATATATATATATATATATATACAGGGCCGCATTTAGAAATTTGGCGCCCTGGGGCACTGACAAAAATGCCGCCCTATTCCTGAAATTTTATTGAGATAGTTTTTATATATCATTTTTTTCAAAATTAAAATAACTATTTGATTGCAGAAAATTTAATACGCATTACATACTATAAATAGTAGTGCTTGGCATCGTGCCTTATGACAAAGTGCTGCAACTTTCCGTACCGAAAATTAAAATTGAAAAAAAGACTCTTTTGAAATTTTTTTTTTTATATTTTGAAATATGTTAAAAATTTTGAACATTTTTTAAAGCAATCGCGCTGCTTCAGCTGCGTAGACACAAAATATAGAAGCGTGTAAGCGCCGCATCGCAGTCTAACGGATAAACAATGTTACAGAACCCATAAAAATGTATACAAAATTTATACTTATCATTGAAATATCTATAAAATATCTGATAATTTGATGTGCATATGTCTAATAATCACTTTTGACCGCCAAATGCTTCTTTTCCTATTTTTTTATTGGATCACCGAAACCGCTGGACGTGCCTCGCGCAGATTTGAGCATTTCTTCATTTTGTCAATACATTTTTTTAATGATATTGGACGCAGCGTTCTCAAAAACTGAATTGTTATTTTTAGAATTCTGGCCCGTATTTTCTAAACAGTTGGACCTGCCTTGGCCAATAACTAATTAACACGTCTTCTTATCAATATCAATAGGAATCGAATCATTCAAATCGGTTGATCCGTGTTTTCGAAATCGACTTGAATAATTAAAAAAATATTAGATTTGTATTGATGGGGCGACGTGCTGATTAGTTTTTGGCACAGGCAGGTCCAGCTGTTTCGAAAAATGGGAATTGAGTTTCGATATTTCATCTCTGAAAGCTATGCAGCGCGATTGCTTTCAAAAAAGTTCATAATCTTCAAAAAAAATTAAAATATAAAATAAGTATTTTAAATTTAATTTTTTACATTTTTCAAAAAAATTTAAATCTTTTTATAGCATGTTATTTTCAGTACGGAAAGTTCCATTGCCTTAAAGTTTAATTTTTTGGGGCGCTATAAGTTTGGAAGTGCACGAATTCTTCATCTTAAGAGGGCTCGAGATCTGAAGAACATATTTTTCCTAAACTTTCAGCTTGTTCACGAATCTTTATATTAGCCAAATTGCTGAATTTGATAATGACTTATTAACCAATTTGATAATTTACGTTCGGAGAGGGACGCATAAAACAATAAATTTTAATAATCGGTTATTTGAACCCAAGTTTTGGTTTGCAATCGTATTATGTTTTGTTAGAAACGAAAAATGGTATTAATACAATCAGTAACTACATTGTATTATTGTATAGAATTTTTTTCTTTGCTATCCAAATTTTGCCGCCCTGGGCAGTAGCCCTGACTGCCCCTACTGTAATTTCAGTACTGTGTATATATATATATATATATATATATATATATATATATATCCATAGACAAATTGGCATGACAAAGAAATTGTATCCCTCAGATATTTTATATCGAATGCACTAAAAGAGATAAAATTAAAACAACTATATTGCATTTAGTATATAGGGATGTACTTGACAATAAATCTATCGAATAGAATTTAAAAATAATGAGAACATAGTAATAAAAAACAATTACCCTTTCTATCTATTCAATAGAAAGATCAAAAACGGGCATACTGCAGTACAAAATGAGAATAAAAATACAATAGAAAACAGCTCACAGACATCAAACAAAATACATAAAAATTCTTTGCATACCAAATGTATTCGAATTGTTACACAAATACTTTTGAATATCACATTTATTTGCAACATACTACATAATTTAAATATATTTTATATAAAAGAAAAACATTAAATATACCAAGCATGGAATAATACAATATGGTATGTAAAATAAATTGCAAAAATTGTCCAGCATCTTTCATAGGTCAAACGTAACAGATACTTTAAACTCTAGACAGAGACATGAATCAGAGATCATGACAGAGTATTTTATAAATGAATAGTTAATAAACAGATCAAACATACACTATTAAAATATATAATATATTAGACACGAAACACTCTGTTAAATTTTCATCAACAATTTTAAACTCAATCTGTTCAATCGTTAAATGCATCTTTCTAAAACTGATCTGATGACAAAGAATTGTATTATTTATTATTCAATGTGACAAGAATTCTTTTAAGCTGCAATCTTTCGAGTACTTTGGAAAGGATTGGTAGAAGACTTATTGGCCTGTATGATGTTGTATAGGATGGAACCTTGCCAGGTTATGGAATTAAGATTATCCTAGTTTTCTTTTTAAGTCTACATATCGAATTGTATAGAATTGTCAGGATCCTTATAGAATTTGGTGAAAGATGTTTCAGCATTTGTATCGAGATTCTGTCGTATACTGGCGATTTACCTGATTTAGAATTATTCCTTTCTTAACTTCTGATAGGGAGAAACCGTTTGAGCGATAGGTTATTCAAATTTCTTTGCGGCTTTCCAAAGTGAGTAGTTAGTATCTTTGGATGGAGTTAAGTGTAATAATTTCTCTTCAATAACTTTGTTGGTAAAGTTCCGGAGCAAAAGTTTCAAATCATTGTAGGCTCTGTTAAGATTAGATTTCTCTACCGATGATCAGATGGTTTGCCAAATTTTCTTAATCTTCTTTTTATTGCGATATGCCGCTTGATTGAAGTCGGACAATTGAATAAAAAGTTGTTTTCGATCGATGGAGTGGAATTTTGAGCGGCAATATAGAGTGAATTATTCAAAAAGTTTACTGCAAAATTAATATTACATTCAGATTTTAGTGGTAAGTTGCATGCCAAATTATTGTCCAGAATGTCTCTAAATTTGCTCCAATTGGTATACTTAATTGTAAGATGAAGGTTGAGGTTGTTGATTGATTCAATATTGCTAAAAGATAGAATTACTGGAGAGTGATCTAAAGACAAGTCCAAGCGTGATTAGACTTTCAAGTTTCTTTTTGGAATACCTTTGCAAATGAAGAAAACTAGTAAATCTATGTGTATATGCGCCTCACTTGGGCGAGTAGATAGGTTCTGCTGTCGATATTGGTATTAGCTTGTTGGAATTAATTAAGTTGCATAGTTCTCTCCTCTGGGATTGTATAGTCTTGAATCCCAGTGAGTATATTTGGCATTATAGTCTCCTGTTATTATGTTCCGAGAGCCTTGATAAACGTTTCAAAGTCTCGTTTCAGTATCTTGTGTTTAGGCGAACAGTAGATTTATGCGATTGTAATATTACTTTGAGGGAATTTGACAGAAATAATGGTTGCTTACGAAGAAATCATTACAGATAGGTTCCATTAGATAATGTTTGATTATTGATTTTATTAAAATGGCTGATTCTCCGTGTGCTCTATCATCAGAATGCCTGGTGCTGTAAGTGGTATAGGATGGAATATTAAAATAACTTCTGCTCGTAAAATGAGTTTCTGAAATGAGCATTATATCAACGTCATGGCTTAGAAGAAATTGTTTGAGCTTATGGTGATGTGAGCTAGACTGTTGGCGTTCCATGTGCACAATCTATAATCAAAAGCCATCATGTTTTTATTCACTGATGAGATTAAGCCATAGCGCCCGTTTCGTTAATTAACGTTTTTATCATATTTTTTAATTTACGTATGTCATTTTTTTGATTGCCCTCTTGATGGTTTGTAGGTTGTCGTGGATAGTTCTGTTGACATGTAACATTATTATCTATTTTTGTGTGTTTCAAAGAAAGTCAATGGGGTAAATATCTTTGTTATTTTTCTGTTGTTCCAATTGCAACACAAAAATATTTTTTGGGTATGCTGTATATCTATGTTTGAAATTGTAAATTCTTAAAACATTGTGATCCTTTTCACTTATTTCTTGTTTTAGCATGTCAATATCCGTCCTATGATGTAAATTTTTTATTACAACTTTGAACGATCGCTGTGACTTTGTTTGATATGAATGTAGTTAAGTTCCCTTTCTTTTCAAATGTTTTAGTACGGTTTATACGTCTGTGAATTCTTTGTGTTTATTTTGACTTGCTGCAGTCCAGTTGTTTTGTGATAATATTTGTCCTTGGCATGTAATTCTAATTATTCCATGAAAGGCTTGATGTCGTCAACACCGTAGACAAAGATTGGGGATGGATTCTACTGGTTCAACGCTAGAAGGCGCGTACTGCAGAGTGTCATAATTCTTTGTGAGCACTGAGTTTAACCAGTAGTCTCTCAAAGTAACCTTTTTCGTTGTTGCTTTGATGCTATAATTTCCCTGTCTTCTTTTGTTTGTAACGGTTGTTCATTCGTGCTCCTGAACTTCAACATTCATATTTCTATTGATTGGTTTGGAAGTTGTGTGTACTTTGGTGTTTTGATTGTTGTTTTTGTTAATGTGTTGATACGCCGTGTAATCCGTACCGGTTGTATTTATATGCACTGGATCACTGATGTTTACTTCCCGTAGGGTAAGTTATTGTAATCGTCCAAAAATCGAAATCAAAAATTTTCACATTTTTTCACGTTTTGAACATTGTGGCATACCTCAAAAAAAATTGATGTGTTTGTGTGTGTATGTATGCATAGATACAATTTTTGTCCACATTCTTGGGCGCACGGACCAACCGATTTGAATAGTTCAAGAAACATTAGATTCCTATTGATAGGGAGATATGCTAATTAGTTTTAGGCAAAGACAGGTCCAGCAGTTTCAGAGATACGGTGCAAAGAGTGCAGAAAATAGAACGAAGCATCTGATTTGAATAATCCAAAAAGCATTCAATTTGTAATGACGATGAGAAGTGGTGATTAGTTTTTGACAAAGACAGGTGCCGTTCTGGATATACCGAGCTAAATGTGCGAAAAATAGCAGTTTTTGAAAAAAACAAGCATCTGATTTGAATGATTCAAAAAACTTTCTGCTTGTGTTGACGTAACAATTGCGTTTGTGGAAGACATTTTTTTTTTGAATTAAAAAAAAAAATTTTTTTAAATTTCTAAAATAAATCAAATTTTTATTTTTTTTCTAGCTTAAATTCTAAAGCTCACTAAAAATAAATAATTTTAACTTTCCAATTCAGTTTATATGATTCTTATAAATATTAGACAATGTCGTTCATTTTAAATTTTATTGATTAAGTATTGTTCATTTAGTTTTCTGTAAATATATTACAGTATTCAAAAAAATAATCTATTTGAAAACATTTAATATTCCTCAGATATTTTATTACGGTACGGAAAGTTTCAGCAATTTGCCTTAAGGCACGATGTCATTCACGAATAGTTGGTAGAGTAGTCAATTGGGTTTATTTCACTGTCAATATTGTCAAATTCCTTGCGATTCACAGTGTTCATTACTTGCGCATTTGATTCGCCAATAGACTTTGGTGGTCGGCCTTTGTTTTGAGCAATCTCCTTTGATTGCATAACTCCTCACTTTTACATATAACGCACTCATTGTGACACCAATTATTGATATCACCAATACTTGTTGAAATTAAATTATAAAAATAATAAACAGTATTGATTATGGATTACTACACATAATATTACTATTGATTATGCATTATTACACATAATATTACTATTGATTATGGATTACTACAGATTATATTATTATATCTAAACATTGCGATTTCAAATAGAATTTTCTCGAACACATTTAAATTATCTGTAATTATATTATTTATATTGCACAGACACGTGCTTGTATGACCTAAAATTGTAGCTTATTATTTCAAATTTTAATAAATTGATACTGTTAGATTCATCACGTCCCCAAAGGAACTTTTGACAAAAATTTTGACTATAATATTTTTTCAAACTTTGTTGAATTTTCAAAATTGAGTAAACTACGTGCCGTAGGGTCGTAAAATTTTAGTATGTTGTTTAGTACCATATCTATTAACATGAAAATTTTGATCAAAAAAAAAAGTTTGAACAGTTAATCATGAAGAAACGGTTCGACTGATGTTTGTACAAATCTAATTAGCACTTCCAAATAATATCTTTTGAATAGTTTTTGAATTTTTAAAATCGATTGGGACGCAATCTGTAATCAATGCGTACAAGCATAGATAAGCATGTATAATTAAAATTAAATTAATTTTTTTAACACGTTTTGTTTCATCCATTTTAAGTTCTAACGAGTGGTGTATGTCATAATTAAATGTTCTCAAATAGATGATTATAAATACTGTAACTTTGTCTAATGTTTCTAAGAATTATATAAATTGAATTGGAAAGTTAAAGTTATTTATTTAAAGTATATAAATGAGCTATAAAAATAAGCCAAAATTAAAATTAAAATCAGAATTATTTTCGATATACATAAAAAATTTTTTTACAAAAAAAAATGAATAAAAAGTTATTTTTATATACAAAATACACAAAAAAGCAATTGTTTTTACATACGATATACAAAATTGCAATTTTTTTGTCAACACAAGCAGAAAGTTCTTTGAATCATTCAAACCGGACGCTTAGTTCTCTCAAAAACTGCCATTTTTTGTACTTTAAGCTCTGTGTCTTCGAAATAGCTGAATCTGTCTTTGCCAAAAACTAATTAACACATCTTCCTATCAATAGGAATCTAATGTTTTTTGAACCATTCAAATCGGTTGATCCATGCGCCCGAAATCGTGGACGAAAACTTGTATCCAAACATACATACACACAAACACACCACATACATAGTTTTTTTATGGTATGCCAAAACTTTCAAAAACCTTTGAAACGTAAAAATATTCAAAAAATTTCATTTTTGATTATTAATATTTTTGCATTCACTAAAAAATAATCAAAGCGATTTCTAATTGATGTCTTTCAAACATACTTATAATATCTCTAATTGTATAAATTAAATTATTTGTTTGACATATTTTAATTCTTATGATTTGTGTTCTTTAAATGTAATTTATTAACAATAATCTCGTATTTCTGCGGTGTTTCGTAAAATATATGTTTCCAGCACTAAATGGGTGAAATGAAAATTGTTAAACAAATTATTTTATTTTATATAATTACAGATATTGTATTAATTAAATTAATTTGTTTAACAGA
>NW_020538040.1:133537415-133570192 GCF_003426905.1 Ctenocephalides felis
ACTGAGCTATTCCGGCCACAAAAACTTCATCGTCAAGTCGTTTATTATCAACTATCAGTTATAGTGGTAATAAATCGTTAAACATTAGTCAATAATTTAGTAACTTTTTTGTTTGATCATCTACAAATTGTTCATAAAGTATTGAACTAGTGGTGTATGGCATCTTGGAATTATAATGTATTTTGCTGCCGGAGCGGCGGCATCCAAATGGAAGGGTTAAAGTATATCAGTGAGCTTTAGAACTTTAGCCAGAATTAAAATTTAAATCTAAATCATTCTCGATGTACAAAAAAATTTTTTTTGACGTTTTTTGAATAATTCAATCGTATGCTTAGTTCTCTTAAACACTGCAATTTTTGTACATTTACCTCCGTATCTTCGAAACGGCTGACCTGCTTTTACCAAAAACTAATCACCAGTTCTCCCAATCATTACCAATTGAACGTTTTATGGATCATTCAAATCGGATACTCCGTTCTCTCAAAAAATCGATTTTTATTTTCTGCACTCTTTGCTCCGTATCTCCGTAACGGCTGGACCTGCCTTTGCCAAAAACTAATCAGCATACCTTCATATGGATAGAAATCGAATTTTTTTTTTAACCATTCAAATCGATTGATCCGTGCGTCCGAAAACGTGGACGAAAGTATGCGGACACACAAAACACACACACGCACACACCCATTTTTCTGAAGTGTGCTAAAATGTTCAGAAACTTCTGAAACGTGAAGATATGCAAAAATTTTCATTTTCGGCCCATTACTATAACTTACCGTACGGTAGAGTTAAAAGTAAAGAATAAAATAGAAATATATGTTAACTCAAATTGTCACTAAAGTTTATTTTTTCGTTGCTGTGCTGTTAAAAAGGTATGTCAGTCTGGTTTAAATAATTATAAAACAATTTAAAATTACTGACTATGTGTGAAGAGTACATTAATGATGGATAAATTAAAAGCAGTTTTTTGTAATTATTATTTTTTAATTTACCGGCGATGAGAACTACGTTCTTTAAGCTGTTTTTTGTTGTACATCTTAACCTAGTATTTTTCTCGAGAGTCAACCCAGTTATTAAGCTCTCATTTTTATGTGTAGACCAGTGTTTCCCAACGTGGGGCGCACGCCTCACCGGGGGGCAATTTGAGAATTTTGCTGATTTTAATGTAATGTAGTATAGTATTGGTAAAACATTTAACAAAAAAATGCTTCTTAGATTTAACTCATAGTAAGGTGTCCCGGTTTGGCCGGGGCAGTCCTAGTATTCAATCTTGCTTTCCTGGTGCCTTGCTTTCCTGGTGACTTGCTTTCCTGGTGCCTTGCTTTTCTGGTGCCTGGTGCCGGAGTTATATTTTTTCTGCCGAGTTGACCTGACTTTTTAAAAAAATTAGCTTGAATTTGAATATTTCTCGTTACTTTATAATAAAATTACAACTACCCATTATAATCTGAAAATGATATTGACTTTTTAAAAAAATTAGCTTGAATTTGAATATTTCTCGTTACTTTATAATAAAATTACAACTACCCATTATAATCTGAAAATGATATAAACTGCTTATATAAAACTAAACATAATGAAAAATAATGTTGCGCAATGCAAAATTTCTTTAGATTCAAATAGCCCGTCACTAATTATTAAAAACTTCTATATTCCAATTTATGAAAAAATGTTTCTGAGCTAAGTAGATTCGTTGAGAAATGGCTTGGAAGAAACTAAAACCAAATGCCCAAATGTAATCATATGTACAAAAATTTGCTATAATTTATTGACAAAAAGAAAAAGCTTAGTAAGTTACAACCTAATATAAAATCTTTATTTCAGCTTAAGTATTGCATTAAATAAATTTCGAAAAAAACAGTCCATAATTAGATAAGTAAAAAGTATTTCATTTATTAAATAAAACTAGTTTAAAATTTTCGTTTTTTGGCTTTTCCGAAATTTTACTTATGATGTTTAATAAACAATTTAATAGCAATATCATCTTAAGAGTTATCATTCACATTTTATTAGAAACAAAAAAAAATGTATGGGGGGGGCATAACGTTTTGTGAACTTCAAGGTGGGGCGGCGCCCAAAAAAGGTTGGGAATACTGGTGTAGACTATGTATATATGTATATAGAATATACCCAGCGTCAAGCAGGGCTTAAATAAGGTTGCGGGTAAAAAGATCCATCGCTGATATCTCAAAACTAGTGAAGTTAAGAATTTTTTAACAACAATATTTGAAAGTAGGGGGAAAAATATATATAACCATCTATTACCTTGATTCTTGCGACGTTGATTTCGGGAGAAACAAACAAACAAACAAAAAGTATTTTCTTTCGTTGTTAATTTTTTCGGTTGTGAGCACTGTTGTTAAGTTTACGAGACCTTAATATAATTCTTAATTGTTTTATGCGTTATTTAATTGTTTTATGAGATATATTGTTAACTTCAAGTTAGATTCAACAGTTTTGTATATAACCTTTATGGGTTGAAGCTATGAGATTTGAATCAGAAGTCCCAGGTTTGATACCCGCCTCGAGCAGCTTGATGTCAAACAGTAGTGACATCGGTTTTCAATTAGGGATCGGTGATAGTAATATGTTTCCAAGTGAACATAACCCTTACTCGGAACTGCGGCAACAATCGATCACTACTATAAAAATTGTATTAATAAAATTCATCACATAGAGATATGTTAGATAGACTGTTTTGTTGCCATCTATAAAAATCGATGAAATTAGTTAAGTAATATCATCAAAACAGCTAATAGAACCCTCAAGTTTGCTGCAAATAATATAAATAATAGTTCCATATATTTTCATTAAAGTTATTTACTATAAAATCTTATCTAATATCTGATATTTTATATTAAATATTAATAACAGTTGCTTCCATTCCAATATTGTATATGATTTCATATTACTTTGTTGACATTGATATCAATATGAGTAATGTTGCCACGAGCATGGAAACAGACACTTGATGGTATCCAGAGCCACATTTAACATAAGATCAGAGAAACTTACGTTGGTATAAATTTAACAACATATAAATATCTTAAATAAGAGAATAAATATCTTTAAACTTATAGAAGAGCACTTGTGTTTCTGTGATACTGGTCGGATACAATTTTCTACGACCTTTTGAAGAACGGATCAATTGGATGGTTGAAAAAACATTCGAATCGTAGAGATAGAGATATGAGATATTTTCTATTTATTTTTTACAGTGGAGCTTGTGAAATTGATTTTATATATTTGATCTGTGAAGATTTTATTAATATGCCAAAACAGTTACCCGTAGGGTAGTTATAGTAATGGGCCGAAAATCGAAAATGAAAATTTTTGCATATTTTCATGTTTTGAAGATTTCTGAACATTTTGGCATACCTCAGAAAAAATGGATGTGCGTGTGTGTTTGTGTTTTGCATGTTTGCATCTTTCGTCCACGTTTTCGGGCGCACGGATCAACCGATTTGAATGGTTTGAAAAACATTCGATTCCTATTGATAGAAAGATGTGGTGATTTTTGGCAAAGGCAGGTCCAACCGTTACGGAGATACAAAGCAAAGAGTGCAGAAAATACAAATCGAGTTTTTAAAAGAACGGAGTATCCGATTTGAATTATCTTAAAAACATTCAATTTGTAATGATTTGGAGAAGAGGTGGTTAGTTTGTGGCAAAAGCAGGTCCAGCCATTTCGAAGATACATAGCTAAATGTGCAAAAAATGACAGTTTTTGAGAAAACTAAGCGTTCGATTTGAATGATTCAAAAAACTTTCTGCTTGTTTTAACAAAACAATTGCTTTTGAAATAAAATTTTTTTTACAATTTTTTTTATATATCGAAAATAATTCAGATTTTAATTTTAATGCATTAAGACACGATGCCATACACCACTAGTTTCTTTATTCAATTTGAATTGCAATGTGTTTTTTATATCAAAAATGTTAATTTTACTTATGAGTATTAACCCTTTCGACTCGGATGCCGCCGCTATTTGCAAACTTTTAATATTCCTCGAACATTTCGTTACGGTACGGAAAGTTGCAGCAATTTGCTTTAAGGCATGATGCCATACACCACTAGTTTCTTTATTCAATTTGAATTGCAATGTGTTTTTTATATCAAAATTGTTAATTTTACTTATGAGTATTAACCCTTTCGACTCGGATGCCGCTATTTGCAAAGTTTTAATATTCCTCGAACATTTCGTTACGGTACGGGAAGTTCCAGCAATTTGCCTTAAGGCACGATGCCATACACCACTAGTTTCTTTATTCAATTTGAACTGCAATGTGTTTTTTATATCAAAAATGTTAATTTTACTTATGAGTATCAAAAAACAACTCCAGCATTTATTTCTTCTAGTTGTGACATATTTCTGGCATACTTTATGCCTAATGAAATTCAATAATGCTTTGAAATATTATTTTTATTTGTTACTTATTATTATATCTGTGAGATATGTGAGAACTGTATATATTCTTGAGTTAAAACCTGATATCACTTTTACTGGCCGAGATGTCGGTGTCGTATCCAGAACTTTTGGTTCATTTATTTAATTTTTAGATTCCTGATATAGTCCAATTAATTTAATTTTCAGGTTTTTAATAAAGTCCTAATGCCGTTTGAAAAATTCAAAGCTTATTGAAAGATATTTTTTAGGAGTTGTGCTATATAGGTTTTGGTTATCAGTCTTTTTTGCTGGTCAAATAAGCTATTTCTTTATTATTTTTTTTATAATTTTAAATTAGAATGTGTTTATTATTGAATGAAAGTTGTTAATTTAACTTGTGGACACTAGAAGGCACCCGCAGCTTTTGTCTTTGACATTTGACATTGACATATTTCTGATATACTTTATAGGTATTATTGCAGTAATGCCCTAAGTAATTATTTTCAAAACTAAGTCTATTACTTGTTATTATATTTCAGATGTATATTTTAAAGTGAAAATCTGATATCACTTCCGCTTGATATCATAGTGGCAGAGATGGATGTCGAAAGCTCAATTTCTTTAACAATTTTAAAAGAGTCCTATGGTACGGCGGGGCACAAAGGTTCAATTTGACTTTGAGCAACTATATGGTAAAAACCAAACCTATTATATCACAACAAATAATACATATCAAACAAATAACTATCTGACTATGTTCAGTAAAAATCCCAGCTGTTCTAGAAATGTTGTTCTTCAAAAAATTTTAATCTTTTCTTGTTTACCTCATAGACGGGGTAAATTGCGACGACCAAAGGGCAAATAGATCCAATGTTTTATTTTAGTTTCAAAGGGTTTTTACAAAATACAAAATATGAATTTCATGGGTGCATTTTTTGCAGAGATAGCACTGTAATTAAACTTGATCTGGTGGTTTGTCAGAAATATTTATCAGCAGAATTATTATAACTATTCATTTAATTTATCTTTTGTAAAATTGCATATTTTATCTTGATTTACCTTTTTATTTGCTATTTTATATTTTTTACACCTTTCCAAGGATGAAGGTTAAGTTGGTTCTTTGTACCCCGTCCAGATGTAAGCTTTTATGGAGGTTATAAAAAAAAATCTTTTGAATCTAACCCAAAACTAACAATACATCTTATAAAACAGTTAAATAACGTATAGTTAAAAAAATATATTAAGGTCTCGTAAACTAAACAATAGTGATCAAAATCAAAACAAATAACAAAGCAAGAAAATATTTTTGTTGTGGATTTTTAAATATTGCTGTTTTTATCCCGATGGCAACATCGTCAGAATTATGGTGGTCTGATTATACATGTCTTTCCTTCTTCTTTCAGATATTGATGTTAAAAAAATCTTTTAAATCCTAATCCGATTTGAAAAGATCAAAGTTCTTGACAGATAATTTTTAGGAGTTGTGTTATATAGTTTTTGATAAAGACCAAGCCGTTTCTTTGTGATTCACCTATTTATAAATACATTTGTTGCAATTTAAAAAAAATCGAATCCATTCATTATTTACTAATTAGTTAATTTATTCAGACGTCGAAAGGTTACTACAACTTGACATAAGGCAAAATTCTACTCACAGATAGTTTTTTTGTTTATTTATTAGAACTGTTTTTGACTAACAATTTTCGAAATAAACGAAATCTTAATTTATAAAATTACATTTTATGAAGCAATTCAATATTCTGTTTTGACAAAAATAATTATAGGATGATGCTCAGTGACAACGTGAATGTGCCATCAATAATTCAAGTAGAAAAAGTAATCAATTATAAATGACACTCGACTTCTAAAAATGCATAAATTCGTTGTATTTTTGATACACATGGATTATATATACGTTTTGTTACTAATCTGTTCTATATTAGTTTATTTATTGTTTATAAAGATACTGAAAACAATTAATTTTATCTAAATAATGAATTCTTTTTTTTTATTCGTAGAGTAAGTTATAGTAATATCAAAACAATCGAAAAATAACATTTTTATATATCTTTACGTTCTAGAGGTTTTTAAACATTTTGGCATATCTTAGAAAAAATTGATAACGATCTTAAGAGTACAGATCACCCGATTTGAATGATTCAAAATAACGTTTCTTAACGGGGAGAAGTGCACATTAGTTTTTGGCAAAGGCAGGTCCAACCGTTTCGAAGATACGGGGCAAAAAGTGCAAAAGTAGCAAGTCAGTTTTTGAGAGAACGGAGTGCCTGATTTAGATGCTTAAAAAAACATTTGACTTGTATTGTTGGAATAAAAAATCGATTATTTTTTAAAACAGGTCAAGCGATTTTGGAAGTCAAAAATGATGAAATTATCAGATATTTTATAGGGATTTTATTTAAAAAAAAAAAGCATATGTTTCTATGGTTTCGTATCATGATTTATGACGTTTAACGGAATATCAAAGCGCATAAGCGCTGCGTCGCAGTCTTACGCGCTTATGCGCTTTGATATTCCGTCTCTAAAACATCTAAGCACGATCGCTTTAAAACATCAAATTTTCTTTTAAAAATTTCAAAACTTTTAAAAACGTTGTAAATAAAGTTCCAGCAATTTGCTTTATAGCACGATGCCACGCACCACTAGCCTATTTTGTATTTTAACTCCACAATCAATTTTTGTTTCTCTAAGATTGTTATCAGTCGTGATATTATAAATTCAAGTAAAAAAAAAACTTATACGCTCTGTACTATATATAGTACACAACTCATTTATGCAAATATTTAGTGTATTCATTTTAAACCTTTTGTCTAATACAAATAAAGTTTATGAATCTTGTTGAGTAGTATAAATCAGTAGTGTAAATTAGTGTGTGTATGGATTTTCGTTTTGAGAAAAATTGCTCTATTTTTTATTGTAATAAACAAATGTTAAGAATTTTAATAACAAATTTTAAAAATATATCTTGCTATAAATGATTGCAACGAATTTGCTGAATAGAGAAAATACAGGAAAAATATGTGTGGAAAAATATACTAAATATAAGAAATAAAACTAGCTGTAAGTGGAATTTTGCCTCAAAGCAATTAAGGCATTGTGCCTTGACGCAAATTGCTGGAACTTCCCGTACCGCAATTCAGAATTCGAGTAATTAAAAATAATCAATAATAATCAATAAAGGTTGATCAATGATTTGAAACTTTTATTAGAATTTCGAACCATATTAAATCATTCTATCTTAAATCATTTTTATTTATTTTGAAATATTTTGGAAATTCTGAACTTTTTTTCAAGGCAATCGTACTGCTTTAACTGCATAAAGACCAAATATCAAAGCGCGTAAGCGCCGCGTCGCCGTCTAACGCGTAAACATTGGTACGAAACCCATGGGAATGTAAACAAAATTTATACTTAATGTTAAAATCTCTATAAAATATCTGATAATTTGATGTGCATATGTCTAATGATCATTTTTGACCGTCAAATGGCTTTTTTTTTTACTTTTTTTACTAGATCTTTGAAACCGCTAGACACCTGCCTTCATGAAAATTTAATCAGTTCTTTATCTTGTTAATATAAGTGAAATGTTTTTTGGATTATTCAGATCGGACGCTCCGTTCTCTTAAAAACTGAGTTACCGTTTTTGTCATTTTTTGCCCCATATCTTCGGAACGGCTAGACCTGTCTTCGCCAAAAACTAACCAGCACGTCTCCTTATCAATACGATTCGATGTTTTTTAAATCATTCAAAAAAAAAGTAATTTTTTGTCTAATTGTTTGTAAAAAATCTTATTTTTTCAAAGTAAATTTTTTTCAAAAATGTTAATCGTTTTTAAAAAAATAATAATTTTTGGTACGGGAAGTTCCAGCAATTTGCCTTAAGGCACGATGCCTTAATTGCCTTAAGACAAAATTCCACTTACAGCTAGTTTTAATATTTTTCTGAAATTAGAAATCTGCCACGTTTAAAGGATAAAATAGGACAGCCAGAGGGCAAACAAATCTAATAACTTATTTTTAATTTCAAAGGGATTTCAAAAAATAATAGTCTACATTCAACCAATGCAAGATATAAATTTGATGAGTACATTTTATACTGTGTATAACCTTGACCTGGTTTTTTGTCAGAAATATTCATAAGCAGAGTTGTTATAACTATTTATTCAAGTTATCTCTTGTGAAATTGCTTGTAATTTCTTCAAATTAATTTACTTATCTTTACTATTTTATTGTTTACATCCTTGCCATTATTTCTGTTTCCTTTTCACCTCACCCAAATGTAAGAAATTTATAGATGTTACATAAAAATAACTGTTGAATCTAACTTAAAAATAACCAACCATCTCATAAAAAAAATAACGAACGTATGCTTTAAAATTCTATTAAGGTTTCGTAAATTAAACAACAGTGCTCACAACCAAAGAACTAACAACGAAAGAAAATACTTTTGTTACGGCTTTTCTAACATTGGCGTTTATCTCCTGTTAGCGACGTCGTGAAAATCAAGGTGATGGCTGATTATACATCTTTTTCCCTGTACTTTAAAATATTGTTGTTATTGTACTTATTTTTGAGATATCGGTGGTGGACCTGGAGAAATGTATGGGGGAAGAAATGGTATGGGTTCTTGACAATTTTCTCGGAAACGGCTCATTCTAGAAATATTATAATATGCGTGAATAATTTTCAATGATATATAAATTTCTAAAGTCTGCATACAATTTTACATCTTACAATTCCATTTACTCTTGAATCCTGTTTATAACTTCGCAACCACTACTTTCTATTCATTGCAGTATAATCATTTTGAGACTTTGACAGTTTTTTTTAAAACGTCTTATATTTTCTAAGTGCACGTGTCCAAAAAAACGAGTTAATTATTTTTCCGATTGATTACGCAATTTCTTTGCTCACAATCACAATGCGCCCTTAAGGCGCACCTATCCATTTGGAACTTCAAGGGGAACTTCCGAGACGAAATGCACTTAAGAAATGCGTAATTAAAACTCAGCACTATGAAAGATATATATTGAAAAGGTAATTAATTTTGAAAGTTCTGTTGAATTAGTCAAAATCTATTTTGTTTACTTCAATTTAGTATTCAAATTACTGCGCTAAGCGTTTTGTACTAGCTTGTTTTGTTAAGATAAATGTAGTTTGGTTAAGAATAGAGGCAGGATTATTATACTATTTTAGCGATTTTTTTTTGAACAGAAATAATAATTTGCAATTCTATAAGCTTATGATTATTGTTTGTGATGTTTTTTTTTACCAATGACTATTGGAAGGGAAAACAACCTATTTTATTTTGAATATATTTTTGGCAATAACGGTTGCTCTTTTACAAATGTCTGTTCTTTTACAAATTGTGGCGCTATTTCAATTTGTTGCGGCAATGCTCGTAAAGTCTATTTTCACTAGAAAATATATTTATGATCTATATTATCAAGTAGAAATGCACATTACCATTTTTTAACTTTCTGTAGGGTAAGTTACTTTAATCGTCATTTTTTGCATTGCTTTACGTTTAAAGGTTTCTGAGAACTTTGGCATACCTCAGAAAAAAATGATATGTGTTTGTGTACGTCTGTATATATTTATATATGCAATTGTCCAGTTAAGGACATTTAGAAAATTTTTGGGATTTACAAATGTATTTATGTATGTGTGGATACAATTTTTGGTCGAAGTTTTCGGTAGCACCACTCAACCGATTTGAATGATTAGTTTTTGGTCCAGTCGTTTCCAAGATACCAAGCAAAGAGTGCGAAAAATGGAAATTGAGTTTTTGAGAGAACAGAGCATCCGATTTGAATGATTCAAAAAACATTAATGCTGTGAAGATATTATTAGTCTTCGGGAAAAGTAAAAAAAAATGTTTTGATTTCAGAATAAAAAAAAGTCTTTTGATTTCCAAAATGTTATTATTTTTGAACATCGAAAATGTTTTTGATTTTAATATTAATTTTAGCTAAAATTCTGAAGCTCTCATATTTATTTTAAGTAAATAATTTTTACTTTGCAGTTCAGTTCATATAATTTTTTGCTTATATAAGTTTCTTCATTTTAACTCCGCTTGATCAAGTTTGGTTTATTACTTTTCATGTAAACTTATACAAAAGTCATCGTCCAATTTTATAAGCTCTTATATTTTATCTATAAAATACGAATAATAATATATACAGCATTTATAATAATCTATTTGAAAGCATTTAATATTTCTCGAATATTTCATTACGGTACGGAAAGTTCCAGCAATTTGCCTTAAGGCACGATGCCATACACCACTAGTTATTTTTAGAAATTAGTAAATGTATGTAGCTGTCCTGAAAATTCAAAATTCTTTTCAAATTATTTATGTATTTTTCAAAACAAGCTTCAATTGACCAATAATAGATAGAAAATATTTCAGTGATAGGGCGGCATTTGAGTCAGTGCCCTCAGGCGACAAAAATTTTAATTTGGCTCTGAATACAATAATAATATATATTTTTACGGTCGAGCGTTTTTACTAGGGTTTTTAAAAACCGGTTTTAAAAACTGTTTTTTTAGCGAAAATTATGGAATTCGAAAACCGGTTTTTTAGTAAAAACAGTCGGTTTTCACTGTATAAATGGAAAATGACAAATATTGCCAAATATGAAAGATAGATAAAATCATTTGGATTCTTGAAATCATATCGGTTCAATAGCACTTGATATCATATCAGTCTATAAAGGTTTTTGTATATATTAATTTTGATTTTTATACCAGTGTATATATTAATTTAAATCAGTGTGACTTCTTTTTGAATAAGTTACTTCCTCTACTCAAACTTAAAAAAAAAGAGTTTTAAACCCTAGAAGCCACAAATTAAAGAACAAAAAACTTAGAATTATTATATCAGGCTTTAAAAACAATTAAGCATAATTTGGTCGCAAGTATGAGAGTATTTTGTATTTCAGTGAGTAAACAAAGGACACGTCTAAGTAGCAATTGGATAAACGTTCTCAGTTGTTTTAAATCATATTATATTAAACAAAAAAAAAACAATTAGAATGTTTAAAATTAATTAATTAAAAATGCTCGGAATAGACATTACCCAAGTTTAGCTTAATTGTTTTCAAAACTAAAATTGATATTAACAAGTATGTACCAACATGTATCTAATTTTTTTTAATTTATTGAATTATTTTTATTTAAAACCGTATTATTTTTATTTATTTAAAAACTTACCTTTCACTATCATAAAAATATTTTCATTCCTATATGTGAAAATGATGCATGAATAACGAATAATTATTTTCAAAGTTATTTAATCAAGATAAACTATTATTTTTTAATTTTACTAATTAAAATTAAAATAATTTTGTTTACTATCTATAAAATCGAACAATAAATAAATTTAGTCAAATACTACTCTAAATTACACTAAATTTGCGGATAAATTACAGAATATTCGAGCAAAAATTTATTTTCTATATAAAATTAGAAAACCGGTTGAAACCCGTTTTTTAGTAAAATTAAAATTCGAAAACCGTTTTTTTTTTTTGAAATGTCGGTTTTTGTATGAACCCTAGTTTTTTCCTAATAAGGTTTGCCAATGAAACAAAGCTTCACTGCATTTTTATTGTGCATATCCAATCACGTATGTAACAAAATAAAAAAAAACAAATAAAAATCATTGTGTACAAACTGAAATAAAATATACAAAATGTAACAGTTCACTATTATACAGAGTTTAATCGTAAACTAACTAAACTAATAAAAGTTGAATGAATAAAATAGTATATGAAAACTTCCTGGAAAACAATATGATTATGAAAATAATGTGTATTAAAATTATTATGATAAAATGTAAATGAACATGTACAAGGGTAGATAGTATAGGGTATATAATAAAAATTATATTGTATTATGTGGGTAGAAGTGTTCTATCGAGGCAACAAAGAGCCTGTCAATAAAACTTCTATGAAACTGACGTTCAGCATTTCGAAATATCTATTTTCATTCTCTTTAATTAATTAAACCAAACACTTTCACTCATTAAATTGTTTGATGATCTTTCTTTTGTCCATTCCATGTATACATTTTTTTCATCTTTCTGTATATTACACCCACGCTTTTGTTTATTTCGGAAAAAAATACTATGCGACTTATTGAGCTTGTCTATTTTTTCTAGTCTGTTTTATCATTTTTCTAGTTCTTAAGTTTATCTGTCTTCATAACCTGGCTAAGTTATAGCAATCGCCAAAAAATTCTGGAAATCTTTACGTTTTAGAGGTTTCTGAACATTTTGGCATATTTTAGACAAACTGGGTGTATGTGTGTGTGTTTGTGTGTAGTATGTATGTGTGAATACAAATTTTTGTCGACGTTTTCGGGAACACTGATCAATCAATTTCAATAACTCATAGAGCATTCGATTTGTATTAATGAAGAGACGTGTTGTTTAGTTTTTGGCAAAGGTAGATTAAGCCGTTTTGGAAATACGGCGCAAAAAGTGCACAAAATTTCTATTTTTGAGAAATTTTCAATTTATGAAAAAAATGAGTTTTTTGAAAAAAGAAGACTTTTTTCTTTATTTTGAAATACTTTGGAAATTTTGAACTTTTTTTCAAAGCAATAGTACTGTTTTAGCTGTATAGAGACAACATATCGAAGCGCGTAAGCGCCGCGTTGCCGTCTAACGGACAAACAATGTTACGGAACCCATAGAAATGTTAACAAAATTTATACGTATTATTAAAAGCTCCATAAAGCATCTGATAAATTGATGTACCTATGTTTCATGATCATTTTTAACCGCCAAATGGCTTTTTTTTTACTTTATTTACTAGATCTCTGAAACCGCTAAACCTGCCTTGCCAAAGTTTTAATCCCAAAGTTTTTCGTCTTGTTAATAGAAGTAAAATGTTTTTTGAATGATTAAAATCGGACTCTCCGTTCTCTTAAAAACTGAGTTACCGTTTTTAGCACTTTTTGTCCCGTATTTTCGAAACGGCTAGACCTGCCTTTGCCAAAAACTAATCAGCACGTCTCCTTGTCAATACGAATCGAATGTTTTTCGAAGAATTGAAATCGGTTGAACCGCGTTCCCAAAATCGTTGACGAAAATTTATATCTGCCCACACACACACACACTATTTATATATATATATATATATATATATATATATATATATATATATATATAAAGATTTACCTAATTACATAGATATATAAAAATGTTCATTTGCATTGATGCCATTATCAGATTATCAGATATTTTATAAAGATTTTATTAAGTATAAATTTTATTTACATGTATATGGATCCGTACCAAGGTTTATTGTTTTTAACAAAAATACGCAGCGTAATTGCTTATCAATTTTCCAATTAGTCCAATTTAAAAAAAAATCTCGAATATATTGTATTTGCTAAGTTTTAAAGCTTTTAACAATTATAAATTACGGTACGAGAAGTTCGAGCATTTTGCTGTAAGGCACAATGCCTCTTACAGCTAGTTGATAAATTCTAACTACCTACTTTCTTTACAGTGTACTTGACTTTGAGTCTAACAATCTTTCATGTATCTGTCTATGCCACTCAACCTGTCTTTCTGTCTTCTGAGAAAGATCTCTTCGGTAAATTTAGGAAAAATGAAAGCCCTGCAAAAAATTTAATATTTTGAAGTGGATATATGAGACGTCACGTTTAAAATATAATATTAAAATTTTGTGAACGTTATATTTGTATATAAGACCGTATGCATTTTGCTTTATGAATTTACTCCTACACGCCCAAATACAATAATCAAATTTCTCGAAAGGTAGGCAAGGTATTATCTATTTATAGTTATTTCAGAGATATTCAAACATACCTTCTTCATAGTAATGTATATAGATTTTTGTTCATCTGAATATATTTGGGGCTCGCCCGTAGGTAAGCGGTTAAGAGCGACGGGACCTGAATCAGAGGTCCCCGGTTTGATACCCACTTCGAGCAGCCTGTTGTCAGGCAGCAGTGACAACGATTTTCACTTGGAAATATAGATAGCAGTATATTTCCAAGTGAAAATAGCCCTTGCCCGGCATTGCTGCACCAATAAAAAGTTAGCCCTATTAGATTAAATCTAATAACAAAAAATCATCAAATATGGATGGATTAACCATTGGGTTACCATCTAAAAATACGAAGTAAGGAGAAGTTTCAGCCAAACAGCTCATAGGACGTAAGGTTCTGATTGCTGTTAAAATATATTGAAAAAGAAAACAAAAATCTGAATATATATTGTGATGAGCCATTGTCCTTCTTGTAACCTCAAGGTTCCGAGTTCATGTCCTGACTTGCAATCTGATATCAAGCAGGAGTGATATCCAGCTTTATTTGAAAATATCGATTAAAAATAAGTTTGCAAGCGTAGATAATATTTCTGAACATTGCTGCCTCAAGTTAATATGTCATTACAATTAGAACAGGACATTCATTTGTTTCTATTTCGGGATTGTCTTCAAATAAAAAGAATATCAGAAAATAAATGGAGAACCATAGGGTTGACTTCTATACCCAGTAGTGAAAAATATTTCTGATTTCTATTAAAAAAAGCTTACTTTCTATTTTTGTCTATTTCTACCAGAGCAATTAATTCATAAAGAGCAATTAATTAGTCTAAAAAAGCAATTAATTATTAAAAAGTTGTTTTTGTATTTATAGTTTACACCAGGGCTTCTCAAACATTTGTTCTTTGCGACCCTATTTACGATTGCGAGTTTCTTGGCGATCCCATATATGATGGCGGGTTTCTTGACGACCCCACACATATAAAAAAAATTATATTTGTAACTTCATGTAGGGTAAGTTATAGTAATCGCAAAAAAATCGAAATTGAAAATTTATATTCAGTAAAAATGGATGTATGTGTGTGTGGATACAAATTTTGGTCGACGATTTTGGGAACGCGGTTCATCCGATTTCAATTATATAAAGAACATTCGATTTCTATTGATAAGGAGACATGCTGATTTGTTTTTAACAAAGGCAGGTCCAGTCGTTTCGAAGATCCGGGGCAAAAAGTGCCAAAAACGATAACTTAGTTTTTAAGAGAACGGAGCGTCCGATTTCAATAATCCAAAAAACATTTTACTTGTATTCACAAGATAAAGAATTGATTTAATTTTTCTGATGGCAGGTTTAGCGGTTTCGGAGATCTAGTAAAAAATGTAAAAAAAACGCTATTTGGCCGTCAAAAATGATCATTAGATATATGCACATCAAATTATCAAATATTTTATGGAGATTTTAATAATACGTATAAATTTTGTTCACATTTCTAGGGGTTCCGTAACATCGTTTGTCGGTTAGACGGCGACGCGGCGATCACGCGCTCCGATATTTCGTCTCTATGCACCTAACAGTGCGATTGCTTTGAAATAAAAAGTTCAAATTTTCCAAAATATTTTAAAATAAAGGAAAAATGTTTTTTCAAGAAGTTCTTTTTTTCCAAAAAGAACTATTTTTTTCAAAAATCTTAAATTTATCAAAAATTCAATTTTTTTAAAGTTTGAAATAAGTTTAATCTTTTAAAAAAAAAAAAATAATTTTGGTACGAAAAGTTCTAGCAATTTGCCTTAAGGCACGATGCTATGCCCCACTAGTTAAATGATTTATTTATTTGGTAAAAATATACATCCAAATGCAAATATACAAGAATTCGTTGAGAAAAATCAAGACGTGATGTTATAAACTGATATATGAAAAGTGTTTTGGCGTTATGAAAATAAGAAGATAATATAATTTAAAAAAAAGATCTAGAAATGTTATGCTAGTTATAGTAATATTATAATGAGTTTGTACTATGGTACGAAAGCAATAATTTAACTTTCATAATTATATTCAAAATTTATACAAATACCTACACTATATATATATATATATATATGTATATATGTATATGTATATACTAGATTTGTGCAGTAGCGATATTCATCTTCACTTGATAATATAGATAAAAAATAAGTTTCCATTTGAAAATAGCCCATTTCGGGCACTGTGGTGTGAAATGACAAAGAAAAAAGTTAATTTGATGTGCATTTATGTACTGATAATTTTTGACTACTCGATCTCGAAAACCGTTAGAACTACCCTCCCAGAAATTTAATAATTTTTTTATTTTGTCAATACGAGCAAAATGTTTTTTGAACTATTAAAGTCGGACGTTCCATTATCTCAAAAACTAAATTAGCATTTTTGTTTTTTTTTTGCCTCGTATCTTCTAAACGGCTGGACCTGCCTTTGCCAAAAACTAATAAGCACGTCTCCTTATCAGTACAAATCAAATGTTTTTTGAATTATTCAAATCGGTTGATGCGTGTTCCGAAATCGTCGACGAAAATTGTATCCGAAGACAAACACGCACACACATACATCCATTTTTTCAAGGTATTCCAAAATGTTTAGAAACGTAAAGATATATTAAACTTTTTTCTTGTTTTTTTTTTGCGATAACTATAACTTACCCTACGGGAAGTTAATAAAGAAAATTTTTACGTTACGAGGACATAGGGTGTCTTCTTTTTCAGAAACTTTGTAACTATTTTTAACTTCCCGTAGGGCAAGTTATTGTAATGGGGTGAAAATCGAAATTGAAAATGTTTACATTTCTCGACGTTTTGAAGGTTTCTGAACATTTTGGCATATCTCAGAAAAAATTGGTGTGTGTGTGTGTGTGTGTATGTATGTATGTATGTATGTATGGATACAAATTTCCAGTCACGTTTTTGGGCGTACGGATCAACCGATAGGAATGGTTCAGAAAACATTCGATTCATATTGATAGGGAGAAGAGCTGATTAGTTTTTGGCAAAGGCAGGTCCAGCCGTTTCGGAGATACGGAGCAAAGAGTGCAGAAAATAGAAATCGAGTTTTTGAGAGAACGGAGTATCCGATTTGAATGATCTAAAAAACATTCAATTAGTAATGATTGGGAGAAGTGTTTATTAGTTTTTGGCAACGGCAGGGCCAGCCATTTCGAAGATATGAAGCTAAATATGTAAAAAATGACAGTTTTTGAGAGAACTAAGCGTCCGATTTAAATGATTCAAAGAACTTTCTGCTTGTCTTAACAAAATAATTGATTTTGGAAAAAAAATTGTTTCAACTTTTTTTTTTTTAATTTTTTTGTATATAGAAAATAATTCAGATTTTATTTTTATTTTTGACTATAGTTCTAATATACTTTAAACAAATGATTTCAACTTTGCAATTCAGTTTATATAATTCTTATAAATATCAGACAATGTTACAATATTAATAATAATCTGTTTGAGACATTTAGTATTCCTCGAACATTTTGTTACGGTACGGGAAGTTCCAGCAATTTGCCTTAAGGCACGATGCCATACACCCCACTAGTTAACTTCCCGAAGGAGAAGTTTATGTTTTCATCAAAAAATCCGAATCGCTAATTTTATGTTTTCTCGACGTTTCGAGCCATTCTGAATCGAATGAGACCAAATTTGGAAAAAGTATGTGTGTGTGTGTGTGTGTGTGTGTGTGTGTGTGTGTATGTGTGTGTGTGTGTGTGTGTGTGAACAGATTTTTTGCCGTAAATCGACGTTTTCTCCAAAACGGTTGGACCGATTTCAAAAATTTAAAAGCCATTTGATGTATCTCGATGAGGAGTATCGTCTCTGAGTTTTGTGCGGCGATCGGCCGGGCCGTTTCTTTGTAAATTGCAGAAAAGTGAAAAATTTTTCGTCCACGTTTTAGCCCGCAATTCTGAATCGATTCTGAAAATTCAAAAACCGTTCGATAGATATTGGTTGAGAATCGTGCTGATTAGTTTTGGTAAAGATCGGCCGGGCCGTTTTCTTGTAATAAAGTTTTTTAAAAAAAATTTTGACGATTTTTATGATTATTTTTTTGACGATAGATACCATAGTTTTCTAGGTCATACTAAAATATTACGGCCCTACGACAACTGGTTCAGCTTTAAAAATTCGTCAAAGTTTGCAAAAATCAGTATGGTCTTTTTGGCATTTGTCAAAATTAGACTTTTGATCGACGTTTTCTCAAAAACGCCTGAACCGATTTTAGAAATTTAAAAGCCATTTGATGTATTTCGGTGAGGACTAACGTTTGTCAGTTTTGTGCAACGATCTGCCAAGCCGTTTCTTTGTAATTTGAAAAAAAGTGTTGAACTTTTCGTCCACATTTAAGCTCATCCCACCGAACCGATTTTAAAAAATCAAAAACTGTTCGAAAGATATTAGTTGGGAATGATGCTGATTAATTTTAGGTGAAAATCTACCGAGCCGTTTTTTTGTAATTAACCGTTGAAAAAAAGTGTTAAATTTTCGTCCACATTTAAGCTCATCCTACCGAACCGATTTTAAAAAATCAAAAACTGTTCGAAAGATATCATTTGGGAATGATGCTGATTAATTTTAGGTGAAAATCTACCGAGCCGTTTTCTTGTAATTAACTGTTGAAAAAAAGTGTTAAATTTTCGTTCACATTTAAGCTCATCCTACCGAACCGATTTTAAAAAATCAAAAACTGTTCGAAAGATATCATTTGGGAATGATGCTGATTAATTTTAGGTGAAAATCTACCGAGCCGTTTTCTTGTAATTAACTGTTGAAAAAAAGTGTTAAATTTTAGTCCACATTTAAGTTCATCCTACTTAACCGATTTTAAAAAATCAAAAACTGTTCGAAAGATATCATTTGGGAATGATGCTGATTAATTTTAGGTGAAAATCTACCGAGCCGTTTTCTTGTAACTAACTGTTAAAAAAAAATTTAAGCCGTTTTTCATGGAACTTTTTTTGGCGATATACATCATGGTCTTATAGAACTTACTGTAATATTACGGCCTTACAACAAGTAGTTTAATTTTAAAAATTCGTCAAACTTTTCTAAAATTATTATCGTTTTTTTTTAAAGTAGGATTGATGAAGTATATTATTTACACATTTTTTTGATCAAGTCGATTATTTACACATATCGGGAAGTTCATGTAATTTGCCTCAAGGCTAAATACCAAACCAACTAGTTTTTTTTTTGAATCAAACACTCAACAAACGTTTACTAAAAATTTTTTTCCAAACTTTCTATAAGCTGTTGTTACTAAGTCGCTTTTTAATATGGCAACCCAGCGGCTGGCCTATCCCTATTTGATGAATTTATTATTACAATTTCCGTAATACTGTTGAATTTTTATTGACGCAGCAACACCGAACAATGGCTATTTTCACTTAAAAACATATTTATACTTTCATTTTCAAGAGAAAGCCGATGTCACTCCTTCTTGACATCAGGCTGCCCGAGACGGGTATCGAACACGGAACATCAGAATGAAATCCTATAGCTCTAACCATTAACTCACAAGGAGCCCGCAACATTATAGTGCAACTAATGTTCGTCAATAAGCTTTTCCGTTCAATTTTTTAAACATGGAAATAAACTGATGTGACACAGTTTAGCGCATCTTCTTAATATACGATGACGTTTGATGTAATGATAAATGATTGTTTTAAATTTATGATGTGTATGCAGGAATTAAATGTCGACTTCCATGACGTAGGTTTTGAGTCTACTAAGCTACCTGTCTGATAAAATGACTCTGTCTTCGAAATGTAAATATATAAATAACGTTTTTAAACAAATAACGCACGTAAAGAATTATAATCGCGTTATCTTTTAGCAATATTTCGAAATTTCATACACAAACCTAAGCATCTTTTAAATTTATTATTTTGATGAGTTGGAGAACTAATAATTGAATATTTATTTATTTATTAACTTCGCGTAGTGTAAGTTATTGTAATGGGCCGAAAATCGAAATTGAAAATTTTTACATTTCTCGACGTTTTGAAAATTTCTGAACATTTTGGCATACCTCAGAAAAAATATGGATAAAAATTTCCAGTCACGTTTTCGGGCTCACGGATCAACCGATTTGAATGGTTCAAAAAACATTCGATTCTTATCGATAGTAGGAAAAGCTGCTTAGTTTTTGGCAAAGGCAGGTCCTGCCGTTTTGGAGATACGGAGCAAAGAGTGCAGAAAATAGAAATCGAGTTTTTGAGAGAACGGAGTATCTGATTTGAATGATCTAAGAAGCATTCAATTAGTAATGATTGGGAGAAGTGTTTATTATTTTTTGGCAAAGGCAGGCCCAGCCATTTTGAAGATACGAAGTTAAATATGTAAAAAATGGCAGTTTTTGAGAGAACTAGGCGTCCGATTTAAATGATTCAAAAAACTTTCTGCTTGTCTTAACAAAATAATTGATTTTGGAAAAAAAAATTTTGTTTCAACTTTTTTTTTCAAAAAAATTTTTTTGTAGATCGAAAATAAATCAGATATAATTTTTAATTTTGACTAAAGTTCTAATATACTTTAAACAAATAATTTCAACTTTGCAATTCAGTTTATATAATTCTTATAAATATTAGACAATGTTACAATATTCATAATAATCTATTTGAAAACATTCAATATTTTTAGAACATTTTGTTACAGTACGGGAAGTTCCAGCAATTTGTCTTAATGCACAATGCCATATACCTCACTCAAGTTTTCTGTAAGGTAAAACTGATTTCATAAATTTTATGCTAATTACGTTAATTAATCTTAATATTAGTCATTATTATTGATATATTATTAACTTCCCGTAGGGTAAGTTATTGTAATCGTCCAAATATCGGAATTTTTTTGCATATCTTCACGTTTTGAAAGTTTTTGAACATTTTGGCATACCTCAGAATTAATGGATGTGTGCGTGTGTGCGTTTGTGTGTACCGCATTTTTTTGTCCACGTATTCGGACTCAGAGATCAACCGATTTGAATGGTTCAAAAAACATTCGATTCCTATTAATAGGAAGATGCGTTGATTAGTTTTGCAAAGACAGGTCCAGTCGTTTCGAGTTTTTGAGAGAACGAAGCATCCGATTTGAATGATCTAAGAAACATTCAATTCGTAATGATGGAAAAAAGTGATGATTAGTTTAAAAAAAAAAATTTTTTTGAATATCGAAAATAATTTGGATTTATTTTAATACACGCTATAGTTTTAACGTTCACTTATTTACTTCAAATAAACACTTTTAACTTTGCAATTCAGTACATATATCTTATATATAAAAATGGAGCTCTCTTTCAAATGTCCGAATAAAACGGCTGAATCGATTTGGCCAGTCTTAGTCTTGAAAAATTCGTGCCAATCCAGAGAAAGTCCAAAAGGTGAAAAATTATTTCAAATCCGCGTAGAAACTTTACATTTTTAATTTGAAAATTATTGTAGAAGCGTAATTTAAATAAAACAATGGACGGTGGCAATTTCGTGAAATGTCATACGCTTTTGACAGATGATGTTCAATTACGTTTAATAGGATGTTTTACGCGAATATTATTTATTTATGATAAATTTGTAGCAAGTAGTTTTGTTTGTAGTTTTACTTATATACAAAAACGTTAGTAAACGGGCCGCAAGTGTTACTAGAGACTCAAAATATAAACTTTTTTGATATGTTAATATGAAAATGCACTTTTTGGCATATTTTTCTCAAACACGGTGCTCTAAAAGATCTCATTTGTATAATTATATACTCATTGGTATTTATAAAACGTTTTCTAAGTTATATTATTTTTTATTTATGTTATTTAAATTCAGAACCTAAATTTGGTATCGATCAAATGGACGATTTTGTCAAATAACATTTTTCCAGTTATAATTTCCCAGAATTTATCGCAGAATAGATAGTAATATATGAAGGTCTGGGATTAAAAAGGTCCACCCATCGGTGCCAAAAATCAGTAAAGTTAAGCATTGTTTAACAACAATAATTGAAAGTAGAGGAAAAAAGATGTATAGCCAGCTACAAACTTGATTTGAGAACGATAATCATAATAAAAGTATTTTCTTCCGTTAGTAGTTTTAGCATTAGTTAAAAATGTAATTGTTTTGTAAAATACCTTTAAAATTATAATAAGGCTTTAAACCTTTTGCCACCTGCCCGTTACAAGTTACCCCGCATATAGGATAAAAAGGTCTAGATAACAAATTTTTGGAAGATATCAAACAAGCACATTTCTACAATGATGAAGTAGAAGTTAGATTACTGAACGTAGTCAGATAATTGTTCGTTTGATATGTGTTATTTGTTGTGATATAATTGTTATGGTTTTCACAATATAGTTTATATTTGCTCAAAGTCAAATTGGACCTTTGTGTGTCGCCCTGCTCTATATATATATATATATACTTTTTATTAAATTTACTTTAATTCATCGAATGTAACTTGGACCCTTTCAAAAAGTAGGTCCAAGAAGAAATACTTAATTCATTTTTTATCTCTCCTCGCAAAAATTTGAAAATTTTGTATAAGCTCAGTAGTATTATTTACAATTATACACAAAATCCAGAATCCAAAAAGAATCTGAAAAACTTGAAACGTAATTAATAAGCCGAAAGACCAAAAAAGACTCGGATTGGATTATACGATGTTTTCTATAGAAAGTGTATAAAACTTGCAGTTTGATTATATTGACAAAATATAGACAAACTAATGGGTTTTATTGTTTTTATAATACCTCATTGTATATAGCATTCAAACAACACATCCTTATGCACTTAAAGTATTAATATTTTTGATTCTATAGAAATGGTTTAGAATGTACCTTATTTAGCAAAACAACGTTTGCCGGGTCAGCTAGTTTCTTATAAATATCAGACAATGTCCTACATTTTAAATTCGGTTGATTAGGTTTTGTTTATTTACTTTTCTGTAAACATATATTTCAAGTTGCAGTATTTATAATAATCTATTTGAAAACATTTAATATTCTTCGAATATTTTATTACGGTACGGGAAGTTCCAGCAATTCGCCTTAAGGTACGATACCATACACCACTAGTGTTAATAAATATTTTGCATGAAGCTCCGAAAATGTGTATTAATAAACCGAAATTGAAATTTGGATAAAATTTTCAACTGTTTATTTCGAAATTAAAGTTTGCACTTTCAATTAAATTACAATTAAACATTACAATTTTCAATTGATATCTCTCAAACCCATTTAAACTATCTGTAATGATATTAATTATATTGCACAGCCACGTGCATGTATGTTCTAAATACCTGCTTATTATTCCAAATATTAATTAATTTATATAATTCAATCAAACAATTAATACATGAACTTCATCGCCATGTTGAATTTCATGAACAACGTAGAAACATGTTTGAAAACACAAATTTTGACTATCATTTCTATTTTTTCAATTTGATGAGTTTTTACGGGCATAATATTTTAGTATGTTCTTTAGGACCATGATATCTATCAACATAAAAAGTTTTATAAAAAAAGTTAATTACTATTTAGTCATTTATATTATTTATTTTATTTATTTTACAAGCCGTCAGTATAATGATATTATATTAAGGCTCATTTTACAAATTTTATATTATTTAATTATTTTATTATTTATTTATTTATTATTTAATTTATATACTATAAACTTATTCATATTTAGTTAATATTAATTATTTTTAAATATAAATGGTTCATTTCTTGAAAATTAGTGTTTACGAGTATATATATATATATATATATATATATATATATATATATATATATATAATATATATATTACTGGATGGATGCCCAAGAACATTTTTATCATATATGTATATATATATTATATATATAATATATATATATATATATATATATATATATATGATAAAATTGTTCTTGGGCATCCATCCAGTTATCAAAAACAGTTTTAATGAAAGAAAATGTTTTTATTAAGAAAAACATACGTTTCGGGTCTTGATTTGACCCATCTTCAGTGCATACAAATAAATTAAAAAAAAAACACAAAAATACATGAATATTGCACGAAAAAAATTATAAAACACAAATCGATAAACGTCGAGTTATGATAAATTTTAAATAATTGTAAAATTAAAATAAAAATAAAAATAAATAATATAATTTATCAAAAAATAGCCTTGTTACACAAACTCCAAGCGAACAACATGCTTCGTTTGGAATAAGCTTTTTTAATAAAATATATTAATTATTTTTATTTTAATTTTACAATTATTTAAAATTTATCATAACTTGTCGTTTATCAATTTGTGTTTCATAATTTTTTTTCGTGCATTTTTTGTGTGTTTTTGTTTTTTTTTTCAATTCATTTGTATGCACTGAAGATGGGTCGAATCAAGACCCGAAACGTATGTTTTCCTAATAAAAATATTTTATATATATATATATATATATATATATATATATATATATATGGCCGATACTACCTTGAATGCTATGCATGCAAAAAATGCGGGAGCACGCCTTAGGGGGCGCCAAAACGCGATTCGAAAATTTAATTTATTATATATTTTTTTAAATATAAAATCAAGAACACTTCATAGATTATAATAAATAATCTAACCTAACGATGGTTACGAAGATACAAAAAGCATAATTAGTTTGCGATGTAATATCAGTAGAAACAATTAACTGATTAATAACTCCGCAAATTAATAAATTATTGTTCTGCTTATTGCTTAATCTCTAATTATTTTTTTTATTTAAAGTTAACGTGGAATCGAAAAAGAAATCATCTACTATACAATCTCATAAGCTCAAACCTGCAAAAGATTAAATTAATTATTGGGGATTGTCGACGAAAATTGCGAATTGGTTAAGTTAAAACGAAATTTGCTAAAAAAGTGGATACAAATTATAACAGACAAAAGTGGAAAATGGGACAGTGCTTAGAAAATGGCTTATTTATTTCGAGAAATTGAATTGTAGTTTTTGTTGCAAATGTTACGCATCTGATGAACTTTGAATTTTGAAAGCAGGCGCGCTTATAGGTTTATGGAAGTGGAGCAAATATGCAAAATAGAATCAAAATTCACTTTGGAACAAAAACCGATGAGCTTGTTTCATACGTAATGGGGCTCATACTCTAAAATTGATTATTAATTATGCAGAAATAATACAGGTACTATTATAATTCGTTTTTCTGTTTCAATATAGTCTAAGAAATATGTAATTTCTTTGCTTTTTTTACTAATCTTTGGACAATAAAATTTAACTTTAGAACAACAATCTAATGGGAAAGTAAAGACTAATTCAATTCGGCCCTTACGATATGAATAAGAAGAAGTTTACGATGCACTTTTAGATATCGTAAATAATAAAAAAATAAATTAAAATGAAATTTTAAAAATCCAACATGAAATACCAGTGTTATGTTTAAAAATGAAACGCTAGTCTTTTTTGCTCTCTTGGCATGATTAAACTGCTTCAGCTGCGTAGACACAAAATATAGAAGCGTGTAAGCGCCGCATCGCAGTCTAACGGATAAACAATGTTACAGAACCCATAGAAATGTATACAAAATTTATACTTATCATTGAAATATCTATAAAATATCTGATAATTTGATGTGCATATGTCTAATAATCACTTTTGACCGCCAAATGCTTCTTTTCCTATTTTTTTATTGGATCACCGAAACCGCTGGACGTGCCTCCCGCAGATTTGAGCATTTCTTCATTTTGTCAATACATTTTTTAATGATATTGGACGCAGCGTTCTCAAAAACTGAATTATCATTTTTGGAATTCTGGCCCGTATTTTCGAAACAGTTGGACCTGCCTTGGCCAATAACTAATCAACACGACTTCTTATCAATATCAATAGGAATCGCATCATTCAAATCGGTTGATTCGTGTTCTCGAAATCGACTTGAATAATTAAAAAAATATTAGATTTGTGTTGATGGGGCGACGTGCTGATTAGTTTTTGGCACAGGCAGGTCCAGCTGTTTCGAAAAATGGGAATTGAGTTTCGATATTTCATCTCTGAAAGCTATGCAGCGCGATTGCTTTGAAAAAAGTTCATAATCTTCAAAAAAAATTAAAATATTAAAAAAAGTATTTTAAATTCAATTTCTTACATTTTTCAAAAAAATGTAAAGCTTTTTATAGCATGTTATTTTCAGTACGGAAAGTTCCATTGCCTTAAAGTTTAATTTTTTGGGGCGCTATAAGTTTGGAAGTGCACGAATTCTTCATCTTAAGAGGGCTCGAGATCTGAAGAACATATTTTTCCTAAACTTTCAGCTCGTTTACGAATCTTTATATTAGCCAAATTGCTAAATTTGATAATGACTTATTAACCAATTTGATAATTTACGTTCGGAGAGGGACGCAAGGCAAAACAATAAATTTTAATAATCGGTTATTTGAACCCAAGTTTTGGTTTGCAATCGTATTATGTTATGTTAGAAATGAAAAATGGTATTAAAACAATCAGTAACTACATTGTATTATTGTATAGAATTTTTTTCTTTGCTATCCAAATTTTGCCGCACCCGAAAACTTGCCGCTCTGGGCAGTAGCCCTGACTGCCCCTACTGTAATTTCAGTACTGTGTATATATATATATATATATATATATATATATATATATATATATATAACCATAAACAAATTGGCATGACAAAGAAATTGTATCCCTCAGATATTTTATATCGAATGCACTAAAATAGATAAAATTAAAACAACTATATTGCATTTAGTATATAGGGATGTACTTGACAATAAATCTATCGAATAGAATTTAAAAATAATGAGAACATAGTAATAAAAAACAATTACCCTTTCTATCTATTCAATAGAAAGATCAAAAACGGGCATACTGCAGTACAAAATGAAAATAAAAATATAATAGAAAACAGCTCACAGACATCAAACAAAATACATAAAAATGCTTTGCATACCAAATGTATTCGAATCGTTACACAAATACTTTTGAATATCACATTTATTTGCAACATACTACATAATTTAAATATATTTTATATAAAAGAAAAACATTAAATATACCAAGCATGGAATAATACAATATGGTATGTAAAATAAATTGCAAAAATTGTCCAGCATCTTTCATAGGTCAAACGTAACAGATACTTTAAACTCTAGACAGAGACATGAATCAGAGATCATGACAGAGTATTTTATAAATGAATAGTTAATAACCAGATCAAACATACACTATTAAAATATATAATATATTAGACACGAAACACTCTGTTAAATTTTCATCAACAATTTTAAACTCAATCTGTTCAATCGTTAAATGCATCTTTCTAAAACTGATCTGATGACAAAGAATTGTATTATTTATTATTCAATGTGACAAGAATTCATTTAAGCTGCAATCTTTCGAGTACTTTCGAGAGGATTAGTAGAAGACTTATTGGCCTGTATGATGTTGTATAGGATGGAACCTTGTCAGGTTATGGAATTAAGATTATCCTAGTTTTCTTTTTAAGTCTACATATCGAATTGTATAGAATTGTCAGGATCCTTATAGAATTTGGTGAAAGATGTTTCAGCATTTGTATCAAGATTCTGTCGTATACTGGCGATTTACCTGATTTAGAATTATTCCTTTCTTAACTTCTAATAGGGAGAAACCGTTTGAGCGATAAGTTATTCAAATTTCTTTGCGGCTTTCCAAAGTGAGTAGTTAGTATCTTTGGTTGGAGTTAAGTGTAATAATTTCTCTTCAATAACTTTGTTGGTAAAGTTCCGGAGCATAAGTTTCAAATCATTGTAGGCTCTGTTAAGATTAGATTTCTCTACCGATGATCAGATTTTTTTGCCAAATTTCCTTAATCTTCTTTTTATTGCGATATGCCGCTTGATTGAAGTCGGACAATTGAATAAAAAGTTGTTTTCGATCGATGGAGTGGAATTTTGAGCGGCAATATAGAGTGAATTATTCAAAAAGTTTACTGCAAAATCAATATTACATTCAGATTTTAGTGGTAAGTTGCATGCCAAATTATTGTCCAGAATGTCTCTAAATTTGCTCCAATTGGTATACTTAATTGTAAGATGAAGGTTGAGGTTGCTGATTGATTCAATATTGCTAAAAGATAGAATTACTGGAGAGTGATCTAAAGACAAGTCCAAGCGTGATTAGACTTTCAAGTTTCTTTTTGGAATACCTTTGCAAATGAAGAAAACTAGTAAATCTATGTGTATATGCGCCTCACTTGGACGAGTAGATAGGTTCTCCTGTCGATATTGGTATTAGCTTGTTGGAATTAATTAAGTTGCATAGTTCTCTCCTCTGGGATTGTATAGTCTTGAATCCCAGTGAGTATATTTGGCATTATAGTCTCCTGTTATTATGTTCCGAGAGCCTTGATAAACGTTTCAAAGTCTCGTTTCAGTATCTTGTGTTTAGGCGAACAGTAGATTTATGCGATTGTAATATTACTTTGAGGGAATTTGACAGAAATAATGGTTGCTTACGAAGAAATCATTACAGATAGGTTCCATTAGATAATGTTTGATTATTGATTTTATTAAAATGGCTGATTCTCCGTGTGCTCTATCATCAGAATGCCTGGTGCTGTAAGTGGTATAGGATGGAATATTAAAATAACTTCTGCTCGTAAAATGAGTTTCTCAAATGAGCATTATATCAATGTCATGGCTTAGAAGAAATTGTTTGAGCTTATGGTGATGTGAGCTAGACTGTTGGCGTTCCATGTGCACAATCTATAATTAAAAGCCATCATGTTTTTATTCACTGATGAGATTAAGCCATAGCGCCCGTTTCGTTAATTAACGTTTTTATCATATTTTTTAATTTACGTATGTCATTTTTTTGATTGCCTTCTTGATGGTTTGTAGGTTGTCGTGGATAGTTCTGTTGACATGTAACATTATTATCTATTTTTGTGTGTTTCTTGCTATTTCTGAGAAGGCGACGTTAGCGCGTACGAAGGAGTGGCTCGTATTAGCGGGGTTTTTGCGTGTATTTTGACTTATTCTTGTTTTTCTTGTTTGTTTATAATTTGCATTTTACATTTCTGTTGACAGGTTCTCTCCAACAACAGTCTTCAGTAAAGTGTTCTCCAGCGCATTTTACACAATGCGCTGTGCGTGTACAGTAGTTCTTTGTGTGCCTTAAACTCTGACATCATGTACATTGTGGCACTTCTCGGAAATGTCTGTTTGCTTCTATAGACACCTTAGTTTTGTAAAGAAAGTCAATGGGGTAAATATCTTTGTTATTTTTCTGTTGTTCCAATTGCAACACAAAAATATTTTTTGGGTATGCTGTATATCTATGTTTGAAGTTGTAAATTCTTAAAACATTGTGATCTTTTTCACTTATTTCTTGTTTTAGCATGTCAATATCCGTCCTATGATGTAAATTTTTTATTACAACTTTGAACGATCGCTGTGACTTTGTTTGATATGAATGTAGTTAAGTTCCCTTTCTTTTCAAATGTTTTAGTACGGTTTATACGTCTGTGAATTCTTTGTGTTTATTTTGACTTGCTGCAGTCCAGTTGTTTTGTGATAATATTTGTCCTTGGCATGTAATTCTAATTATTCCATGGAAGGCTTGATGTCGTCAACACCGTAGACAAAAATTGGGGATGGATTCTACTGGTTCAACGCTAGAAGGCGCGTACTGCAGAGTGTCATAATTCTTTGTGAGCACTGAGTTTAACCAGTAGTCTCTCAAAGTAACCTTTTTTGTTGTTGCTTTGATGCTATAATTTTCCTGTCTTCTTTTGTTTGTAACGGTTGTTCATTCGTGCTCTTGAACGACAACATTCATATTTCTATTGATTGGTTTGGAAGTTGTGTGTACTTTGGTGTTTTGATTGTTGTTTTTGTTAATGTGTTGATACGCCGTGTAATCCGTACCGGTTGTATTTATATGCACTGGATCACTGATGTTTACTTCCCGTAGGGTAAGTTATTGTAATCGTCCAACAATCGAAATCAAAAATTTTCACATTTTTTCACGTTTTGAACATTGTGGCATACCTCAAAAAAAATTGATGTGTTTGTGTGTTTATGTATGCATAGATACAATTTTTGTCCACATTTTTGGGCGCACGGACCAACCGATTTGAATAGTTCAAGAAACATTAGATTCCTATTGATAGGGAGATATGCTAATTAGTTTTTGGCAAAGACAGGTCCAGCAGTTTCAGAGATACGGTGCAAAGAGTGCAGAAAATAGAACGAAGCATCTGATTTGAATAATCCAAAAAGCATTCAATTTGTAATGACGGTGAGAAGTGGTGATTAGTTTTTGACAAAGACAGGTGCCGTTCTATCAGATATACCGAGCTAAATGTGCGAAAAATAACAGTTTTTGAAAAAAACAAGCATCTGATTTGAATGATTCAAAAAACTTTCTGCTTATGTTGACGTAACGATTGCGTTTGTGGAAGACATTTTTTTTTGGAATTAAAAAAAAAATTTTTTTTTAATTTCTGAAATAAATCAAATTTTAATTTTTTTTCTAGCTTAAATTTTAAAGCTCACTAAAAATAATTAATTTTAACTTTCCAATTCAGTTTATATGATTCTTATAAATATTAGACAATGTCGTTCATTTTAAATTTTATTGATTAAGTATTGTTTATTTAGTTTTCTGTAAATATATTACAGTATTCGAAAAAATAATCTATTTGAAAACATTTAATATTCCTCAGATATTTTATTACGGTACGGAAAGTTTCAGCAATTTGCCTTAAGGCACGATGCCATTCACGAATAGTTGGTAGAGTAGTCAATTGGGTTTATTTCACTGTCAATATTGTCAAATTCCTTGCGATTCACAGTGTTCATTACTTGCGCAATTGATTCGCCAATAGACTTTGGTGGTCGGCCTTTGTTTTGAGCAATCTCCCTTGATTGCATAACTCCTCACTTTTACATATAACGCACTCATTGTGACACGACTGATATCACCAATACTTGTTGAAATTAAATTATAAAAATAATAAACAGTATTGATTATGGATTACTACACATAATATTACTATTGATTATGCATTATTACACATAATATTACTATTGATTATGGATTACTACAGATTATATTATTATATCTAAACATTGCGATTTCAAATAGAATTTTCTCGAACACATTTAAATTATCTGTAATGATATTATTTATATTGCACAGACACGTGCTTGTATGACCTAAAATTGTAGCTTATTATTTCAAATTTTAATAAATTGATACTGTTAGATTCATCACGTCCCCAAAGGAACTTTTGACAAAAGTTTGACTATAATATTTTTTCAAACTTTGTTGAATTTTCAAAATTGAGTAAACTACGTGCCGTAGGGTCGTAAAATTTTAGTATGTTGTTTAGTACCATATCTATTAACATGAAAATTTTGATAAAAAAAAAGTTTGAACAGTTAATCATGAAGAAACGGTTCGACTGATGTTTGTACAAATCTAATTAGCACTTCCAAATAATATCTTTCGAATAGTTTTTGAATTTTTAAAATCGATTGGGACGCAATCTGTAATCAATGCGTACAAACATAGATAAGCATGTATAATTAAAATTAAATTAATTTCTTTAACACGTTTTGTTTCATTCATTTTAAGTTCTAACGAGTGGTGTATGTCATAATTAAATGTTCTCAAATAGATGATTATAAATACTGTAACTTTGTCTAATATTTCTAAGAATTATATAAATTGAATTGGAAAGTTAAAGTTATTTATTTAAAGTATATAAATGAGCTATAAAAATAAGCCAAAATTGAAATTAAAATCTGAATTATTTTCGATATACATAAAAATTTTTTTTACAAAAAAAAAAAGAATAAAAAAAGTTATTTTTATGTACAAAATACACAAAAAAGCAATTGTTTTTACATACGATATACAAAATTGCAATTTTTTTGTCAACACAAGCAGAAAGTTCTTTGAATCATTCAAACCGGACGCTTAGTTCTCTCAAAAACTGCCATTTTTTGTACTTTAAGCTCTGTGTCTTCGAAATGGCTGGATCTGTCTTTGCCAAAAACTAATTAACACATCTTCCTATCAATGGGAATCGAATGTTTTTTGAACCATTCAAATCGGTTGATCCATGCGCCCAAAATCGTGGACGAAAACTTGTATCCAAACATACATACACACAAACACACCACATACATAATTTTTTTATGGTATGCCAAAACGTTCGAAAACCTTTGAAACGTAAAAATATTCAAAAAAATTCATTTTTGATTATTAATATTTTTGCATTTACTAAAAAATAATCAAAGCAATTTCTAATTGATGTCTTTCAAACATACTTATAATATCTCTAATTGTATAAATTAAATTATTTGTTTGACATATTTTAATTCTTATGATTTGTGTTCTTTAAATGTAATTTATTAACAATAATCTCGTATTTCTGCGGTGTTTCGTAAAATATATGTTTCCAGCACTAAATGGGTGAAATGAAAATTGTTAAACAAATTATTTTATTTTATATAATTACAGATATTGTATTAATTAAATTAATTTGTTTAACTAGTATTATAT
>NW_020538040.1:133571192-133596289 GCF_003426905.1 Ctenocephalides felis
TTCAATATTGAGCTTATATTAGTTTTGAATGGATTTAATATTGTTTTTAATATATTATAATGGAGCCCATATTGGTTTTAATTTGACACTTACACAAAGGCATTAATGTAAAAAAATGTATCAAACTTTAATTACGATCGAGCATATGACCTTTTAAAAGCTTCAATCGTGTTTTTTGGTGATAATCATTATTTAAAGTTAATTTTTTTCGTAACCCTTATACGACCACATATTTCCCCAGTTCAATATACTAACTGAAGAAACGAATCGTGGTTGCCCAGAAAAAAATGCATCAACCCCCACATTTGAAATTTAATTTAATTTATAAGAAAATGTATCAACTATTAATTGCGATCGAGCATATGACTTTTTAAAAGCTTTAATCATGATTTTGGTGCTAACTAATTATTTAAAATTAATTTTTTTCGTAACCCTTATAAAGACACATTTTCCCAAGTTCGATAATACTAAAGAAACGAATCGTGGTTGCCCAGAAAAAAATGCATAATCCCACATTTAAAATTTATATTGAATTTAAAGAAAAATATGTATCAGACTATTAATTGCGATCGAGCATATGTCTTTTTAAAAGCTTTAATCATGATTTTGGTGCTAATTAATTATTTAAAGTTAATTTTTTCGTGACCCTTATAAATACCATGTATTTCCCAAGTTCGATAATACTGAAGAAACAATCGTGGTTGCCCAGAAAAAAATGCATACCCTCACATTTAAAATTTATATTGAATTTAAAAGAAATATGTATCAAACTATTAATGCGATCGAGCATATGACTTTTTAAAAGCTTTAATCATGATTTTGGTGCTAATTAATATTTAAAGTTAATTTTTTTTCGTAACCCTTATATGACCACATATTTCCCAAGTTCGATATACTGAAGAAACGAATCGTGGTTGCCCAGAAAAAAAATGCATAACCCCCACATTTGAAATTTATATTTAATTTATAAGAAATATGTATCAAACTATTAATTGCGATTGAGCATATGACTTTTTAAAAGCTTTAATCTTGATTTTGGTGCTAATTAATTATAAAAGTTAATTTTTTTTCGTGACCCTTATAAATACCATGTATTTCCCAAGTTCGATAATACTGGAGAAACGAATCTTGGTCGCCAGAAAAAAAATGCATGAAACCCACATTTAAAATTTATATTGAATTTATAAGAAAAATGTATCAAACTATTAATTGCGATCGAGCATATGACTTTTAAAAGCTTAATCATGATTTTGGGGCTGATTAATTATTTAAAGTTAATTTTTTTCTGACCCTTATAAATACCATGTATTTCCCAAGTTCGATAACACCGAAAAAACGAATCTTGGTCGCCCAGAAAAAAAATGCATGAAACCCACATTTCAAAATTATGTATAATTTGTGTAAATATAAAATTAGGGCGTAAATCAGATGGGAAACATGTTTATTATTTGTAATAAACCATATAAAACACTTTTCCGATGAATTTTCCAAATTTTCCATAATTTTGAAAACAAATATTGTCCGGTTTTCCATCTAAAGACAAGATTCGAATATTGCGCCACGATATTTTACCCCTCTAGCCACGATACATTTCTACTAGGGACGATTGCCTCTTTTTTATGGAATATCCTATTTTGAAAATTTTGCCTGATTTAGAAGAAATTATATTTTTATTCTTCTCATATTTAAATTAATGATGTTATTTTCAAAGATGAAATTTTTAAGTTTTTGTTTAAAGCTGTAAGCATAATATAGTATATCTTTGTATCTTCAGTATTGTGGCTGAGGTCTTTCGTCCATCCTGGCATTGATGATGTCCATAATGTTCAACACTTCTTTGGATAAAATCCAATTATCTTCGTTTTTTACAATTTTGCTATGCTATGCTATGTGTTGATATTTGCAATTTGCCAATGAAACTAGCCAATAGCTTTCCCATATTGGTAATTGTGGAGTACCTGAAATTTAAATGATGCAAATTATTATCAATAGATACACTGAATGGAAAAACAGTTTTTATATATTCTTACAGAAAATGAATTCTTTTCAACGCCATAATTTAATTATTAATTGGATTTGTCTTATTGTTTGGACAGCACTGTTGTACATCATTTCTGAAAATAATTTATGAACAATTGAAGAAAAACTAATTTGTTAATAACCAAATGCATAATACTATATATTCGAAATCTTCTACTTATTATACTTTCTTTTTATAAATAAATAATATATTTTGTGTGAAAAATAATGTAGAATATAATATCATCGAATGCTTATAAAATTCGAAAACAGAATTGCATCTGATGCAAACTTTGAACACTTTGATAATCATGATCTACTTTTAATTTTAATCTAACCTTAGATTGAAGTATGAATTTTAACATTTTCTTTGTTTTTTGGTCTCATTATATCTACAGCAATGTTTTTCAATTTAACAAATAAATCATTCGTTTTATTAACTAAATATATTTGTATATCTATATTAACAATCTGTATGAAAACATCTTATTCTATACTTTTTCAACTACAAATTACTTTTTAGTGATTCTTTATATTTGAACGTATGCATTCAGGAATTAAATAACGAATTGTTTCATCAACCTTATAATTTCTTGGCTACGACTTTAATCTATACGTATAAAATTATAAGTGCAACAGCTTCAAATTTACTTAATAATCTTGTTATTTTATAGTTAAGTGTCTTACATATTCTTATGTGATAACTTACATAATTATTGCAAATGCGACTTAACTTCTGAAAATACTCAGTTTCTCTGCAAGGCCGTCTACATTTATCTCAAAATCGTTTTTTGAAAAATCTTCGCAAAACATTTTGACATCTATTAATTAATAATAATATTTTTAATGTTATATTCGTGCTATAATTTATATTATTTTAACACTCTTAACTAATTCGCAGTTATTCTGAAAAGATCATTTTAATAGAGTAAACTTCAGCACTCGAATGTCAAATTGGAAGTATTTTGCCAAGATATTTATTATATTTATAGATTATTATTTAAACGTTATATTGTTTTATTTATTTGTAGAAAATTATCTCGTGATTGCTAATTTTAAATCAAACTTCCAAAATCGTTTTAAGTCTGGGTAACTGCGCTTAAATAATTTTTGTTAAATTTTCTGCCTTATTTTTTAAAATTCCATAATCATATGCAAAAGTAATCGTTAAATAACGTCTTGAATATAGATATTATCTCTGCATTATAAATATTTTTGAATTTCGCTTTATGAGGGTGCAAATTATTTATAAACCTTTGAAGTATTTTATAATCATTTAAAATTTTTGTCAACTGATATTTCTAATATTATATACTACAATTTTATAGTTTCTAATTCACTTATAAATACATTTATATGTACCTATATATAAATCTGCTCGTTTTGCAGAAATCGACAAAAACTCAAAAACATGTTAGAGAGAATATATATAATTTGATAGTTTTTCATGAATTTTGACTTAAATATTCAACAAATTGTTCCTTTTTTGCTATATTGTAAAAGTAGCGATTTATTTTATTCATCTCCTAAATTAATTCTCATTGTGTTTCGAAATTATCTATTTGTTCTTTAACTTTTGACATTCTGAAATATATCAAATATATTCCTAACACTTTTTTAACGTTATACATTCTCAACTATTTTTTACAAATACATTTTTAATTGTATAAACTTGATTTAATTCTATTTGTAGTTGACCTTTACATTCGTTTTTTTAATATTTTCAACCAGTTGTATATAGAGATAATCTGAACATAAGAAATTTCTGCTGTTTTCTACAATTCCTGCGGTTATAATAATGCATTTTGTAAAAAAAAATATTTTTATTAAATTATTAATTTTTGGCACTACGGTTTCTACAGCAATTTTGTAGTTTCACGATTCTACATTGATGAATTTGTTTTTATATATCCATATTAAAACAATACTTGTCTCAAATTATTTTAATTCTAATGAAATTTTCTTGAATTTTCAAACGTTTACGTTTATTAAACAAACAATAAAAATTGTTGCATTTTAATTCTTTACATCACATAAAATATCATTGATGCACGTGGTTCCTTCCTCATTTCTCAAATAACCGAATACAAAATACTATAAACTTCTAAAATTATATAGTGCAACAGCGTCAAAAACTTTTACTTATTATACTTACTATTTATAAATAAATAATATAATTTATGTGAAACATATAAAATGTTGAAGTCCTTTTTTAATCACAATATTTATTGCTCTGGTACTTTTAATACCTGATATAGAGTACTCTGGTACTTTTAATACCTGATATAGAGAAATTATCTGTAAACCTTTAAAATAAATTACATTCAACGTCTTGTATTGATTTTAATGACTTATTATTTTTATAATTAATCCAAATTTCACTGGATCATGTATTCAATTTATCTATTTTAATAATATGTTCATGTTGTGAACTTTGTGAAAGTGAAAAGCTTTCATCCTATTTGATTTTTTTAATTAAATGATAATTAATAAATAATAATTAAATATTTAGAATGTGGCACTTTCCGTTTCAGTATCAGTCTCTGTTTAAATATCATTTCTATGTCTGCTCGTTTTTGCCAAGAATTTGATTGTTTGTTTATGAATTTCGACTTAAATATTCAACAAATTGTACCTTTTTTATTATTCATCTCTTGAATTAATCCTCATTGAGTTTTGAATGTATCTATTTTTTCATTAACTTTTGATATTCTGAACTATATCTAATATATTTCGAACTATTTTTTAACGAATAGAGACACTTTTTAGTTGTTATATACTCTGAACTATTTTTTATAAATACATTTTTAATTGTATAAACATGCGTTTTTTTTTTAATTTTTAACAAGTACATAGAGTTAATCTTCCACAATTTCTACAACACACACTATTTACAATTTTATTACAATCATAAATGAAATTCATTCATTCATTATTTATCTTGGCTAAATTATTATTATAATCAGAACCATGTCCAATTGGACAGATTTTGCTAGGACAAGTCACAAAATTATCCTCACCAATTTCGTCGAATGAATCAACTTCTTGAATTCTTTCCATTTTACATTGAAACTTTTTGCTTCGAAACAGAATTGCATTTACGTCGTGTCTATTTATAATGATAAATGCTAAATTTTATGATTTTACTCTACTAAAATACTTTAAATAGTTGCATACATCAAATTCACAACTTTTTGTTTATAGTTAGTATAATATAGTAGATCTTTGTACCCCTTGTATTGTGTTTTGGGTCTCATCATGGCAACGATGATGCCCATCATGTTCAACAGTTCTTCAGATAAAATCCAATTATCTTAGATGAAAATTTGTTATTTTCTAATGAACCAAGCCAATAGCTTTCCCATATTGGCAATTGTGGAGTACCTGAAAGATAAACGATTCAAATTTATGAATGGAAAAACATACTTATTGAAACTTTAAATATACTTATACTACTATATATATATACTTATTGAAAATGTCATTTTGTTAATCAATTTTTTTTTCAATTTTATTATTTAATTATTAGTTGGATTGGTATTATTGTTTGAAATTTGTTGTAAATAATTTCTGAAACTAATTTATGAACAATTAAAAAAAACTAATTTGTTAATAACCAAATGCATAATACTATATACTCGAAAACTTTTACTTAATATACATCCATTTTAAAAATAAATAATATATTTCATGTGAAACGTAATGTTAAACAATATTATTGAATCTGGTGCATAGTCTGAATACTTCAATAATCATGATCTACTTTTAATTGTAATCTAACCTTAGATTGAAGTATAAATTTTAATTTTACTCTTTGTTCTATCGTAGATTTATTCCGGAATTTAACGGTGTTTGTCTCCTTTTAGTGATTCTTATTAAATATAACTTGCATTTTAATTATTTGTTTTGAACTTGTCATTGGTTTTTCAAATATTTCCAACTACTTGCCTATAGAGAAAATCTGAACGTAAAAACTTTTCTCTTTGCATCTTTTTTAGCAAATCGGTTGTCATAATGCATTTTGTTTTCCAACAAAATATCTTTTTAATAAAGTATTAATTTGATTTGGCTGGTTTTTGGTCTCACTATTTTATTTTACAGCAATGCTTTTTACGATTCTACGTTTGTAATAATAAATTAACTAATAAATTTGTTTTATGAGCTAATTTAAATTATTTCATTCGTTTTATTGAATACATTTATTTGTGTATCTATATTAACAATCTATATAAAAATATATATGTGAATTTATACACTTATACTTAAACTCATTTTTTCAACTACAAAATACTTTTTAGTGATTATATTCTAACTGTATCAGCCTTATACTTTAATGATTTTAAACTTATAATATTTTAAATGCAACAGTCTCAAATTTATTTAATAATCTTATGCTTCTGTTTTGTGATATAATGAATTCAAATATAATTTAAATTTATAAATTCATTTTCATCTGTTGAAATATATCCTTTTTATTTAAAACTTGTTGTTGAAATTGTTGAAGAATTTCACGTATCTTTGCAAGTATTCCCGCAAAAGCGTCCTAATATTTCTATATATTTATTTTATTATGACTAAATTTGATGTAATAATTTTATTTCATTTGATTACTTACATAATTAGTCCAAATCCGACAGGACTTTTGAAAATACTCAATTTCTTTGCAAGGCCCTCTAAATTTATGTAAAAATCGTATTAGGAAACTTCTTTATCAAACATTTTAACATCTGTAAACTAATTGTATAATATTTTTTCGGCTTTTTTATCATTTTTATTGAGTTAATCTGAAAAAGTCATTTTAATGGAGTGGACTATCTTCTGAAAAATATACCCAAATGTCAAATTGGAAGTTATTATTGATACAATTATTCTTATCATTTCCATGTCAGCTCGTTTTTGCCAGAAATTTTAGTATTTTTTTATGAATTTTGATTTGGAATATTCAACAAATTGTTCCTTTTTTGCTATATTGTAAAACAACGATTTATTTTATTCATCTCTTGAAGAAATTCTCAATGAGTTTTGCTTATCTATTTAAAATTATGGGCCTCTAATATATTTCGAACTATTTTTTTATGTTCTGAACAATTTTTTATAAATTCATTTTTAATTGTATAAACATTCGTTTTTTTATATTTTCAACTGCTTGCATATAGATATAATCTGAACATAAAATAACTCTGCTCTTTTACACATATTGCGATTATAATAATTGTTAATTTTGATCAATTTTTAACTTAATGTAAAATCGATATTATCTACATAAAAATGCACAAATTGTTCATGTCTGAATATTTATCCATTTAATTTTTGATGGAAATTATTTCACCAATAATAATATTTTCTATATTTTCTCTGAACTTCGGCTTGCATTTCTATTCTTCTATTTTGTTGATTCATTTTGCAATTTAAAAAGCAAATCAATTTTTATATAATTATTTAAATTTGATAATATTTTATATCAAGATTTCTCTTTTATGCTTTTAATATATTCTATTATGCATTTAACTTTTGTCATTTGACTTATTTTTGATATGCGATATTATTTAAAAAATTACTATTATAACATTTTTCGATACGTATAAAATTTCCAAAAAAATACGTTTTTGTATTGCATATACAATTCATATAAATTATAATCACTAATTTGAATCCAATTTTAATATATTTCTGATGTTTTTATAATTTTTCTAAATATTAAATTTTTTTGTGTCCATATATATCTCAGATATCATATCAGTTATATTTCTCGGTCTATTTCTTATAATAACACTACATTTTCGCCGCAAACTATAAATACTCCTCTAGGTATATCTCCATATTCTTTTCCTACATGAATCTTGTTCTAAATAATCCTAATCGAAATTCTATAGTTCGATGAAGAAGTAAATTAGCAAATTGATCTACGCGCCTCAAGTATCCAATCAATGTTCTTCTGAAATGAGCTTTTTATCAAGTTCATCAAGTATTCATTGTTTTTAAATAATTTAATTATAATAAAATATAAAATCTTGCATTTACTAAATCTGATAAAATTTTGTCCAATTTTTATTTCGCCAAATTTTTGATTGTGTGTTGGAATAACTAAATGTAAAGTGGTTTCAAACAAAATGTGAAAACATAAACAACAAAATCGTTTATTCACTTTAAGTTTAATATTAAAATATTTAAATATATTTAAACTGCTCGTTTTAGTGACATAAAATAATAGAAAGTTCTTAAAGCTGCATCAAACTATTTTGATAGTAGTAAAAGTATTTTTTAAAACTTATCGGTTTGTATGAATCGTTTGTATTATTTTAACAATTTGAATATATTTATTGAAACTAATAACCAAAGATAATTGAAATCAATGATTTTATTACTAACAATTTTTGTTCTATTTTACCAAAATTATCATCTGAATAAATTTATGAAAGTTATATACATATATATTACATATTATTGACAATTTATCAACTTTTGATATATTTTCAAAACTTATTTCTTACTGATTTAATATTTTCATACTAATATTTAATTTCATTTAACATGTCATTCGAGATACTATATTCAACATAAGTATTTTATAATTTCATTTAATTGTATATTTTTAAATTTAAACTTGTCCTATTTATAATTTTGGTCTGACTAAAAAATAAAGTTAAATCGTACTTTCATATAATTATCAAATTGCACTGCCCGGTTGTGATTTTTAATTTTTTTTGTTGGCATTAATCAAATTAAATATAAAGTAAGTAATTTATTTTTTAATGGGTGATAAAGAATTTTAGAGCCATAATTTTTAATATTTTTAATGAAAGCTTTAAAAAATCTTATAATACGATTGCCTTTTTTATGGAATATTGAATCCAATTATACTTTGCAGTCATATCTTAAACTCCTATATCAAATTTTTGCCTCATGAAATATAAGAAATTATATTCATATTATTTTTATATTTAAATTAACGACGCTATATTCAAAATCAACATCAACATCAACTACAATTCAGTTAGTATATAGAACTGAATAAGGAATAACTAAATTAAAATTCCTATGCTATGCTCGTTTAAATATTTCATTTTTTTAACAATCTATACTAAATCTTATGATTCTACTCTACTAAAATACTTTAAGTAGTATAAATCAAATTCTCAAGTTTTTGTTTAAGTCTGTAAGCATAATACAGTATATTCTTGTATGTTTAGTATTATGGCCATAACGTTCAACACTTCTTTGGACAAAATCCAATTATCTTCGTTTATTACAATTTTTGCTATTTTTGTAAGTGCTATGAGTAGAAATTCGTAATTTGCTAATGAATTTAGCCAATAGCAATGACAATCTCAATACCATTCAAAAATATTTTTAATTTTTGACAATATTCATATTAGAATAAGTGCTTCTGTTAGTTTTATTATTTGCACCAATTAACCAAATGCATATAGCTCTCGAATACTTTTACTTATTATACATCCATTTTATAAATAAATAATATATTTTAGACTGAAGTATGAATTTTAACATTTTCTTTGTTTTTTGGTCTCACTATTTCCCCAGCAATGTTTTTCAATTTAACTAATAAATTTGTTTTATGAGACTTAATTTTAAATCATTCGTTTTATTAACTAAATATATTTGTGTATTAATATAGATATATTATCAATCTGTATAAAAACAATCTTATTCTATACTTTTTCAACTACAAATTACTTTTTAGTGATTCTTTATATTTGAACGTATGCATTCAGAAATAACGAATTGTTTCATCAACCTTATAATTTCTTGGCTACGACTTTAATCTATACGTATAAAATTATAAGTGCAACAGCTTCAAATTTACTTAATAATCTTATTATTTCATAATTAAGTGTCTTACATATTCTTATGTGATAACTTACATAATTATTGCAAATGCGACTTAACTTCTGAAAATACTCAGTTTCTCTGCAAGGCCGTCTACATTTATCTCAAAATCGTTTTTTGAAAAATCTTCGCAAAACATTTTGACATCTATTAATTAATAATAATATTTTTAATGTTATATTCATGTTATAATTTATATTATTTTAACACTCTATTATTTGCTTAACTAATTGGCAGTTATTCTGAAAATGTCATTTTAATAAAGTAATAAATTGTCTTCTGAAGATATTTATACAATATATTATTCCTCATTATAACTTATTTTTTATAATCAAATGGTTTTAGTAAATGTTTTATGTATACATATAAATCTGTTTATGGTTAAAATTGCAAATTTCAATTGTGACAAATTCATTAACTCCTAAGTTTAACATCTTTTTTGTTGAATTTATAATGAACAAGTAACAATTGATTAATATGTCTTTTGAAATAGGCTTATATTACATTTTTATCCAAATATAATCAATTTGTATTTATAGAAACTTTACTGCGTATTTCTATGATCATTAGATCTTGGTAAATAATTAAATATTAATAATTTTTGTTAAATTTTGTGCCTTGTGTTGGTATTTTTGTTAATCCATAAATGGAATCTTGAAGATTCTGCATATATTCTCTCTGCATTATAAATATTATTGAATTTCTGCAAATTATCTGTAAACCTTTAAAATAAATTACATTTAACGTCTTGTATTGATTTTAATGACTTATTATTTTTATAATTAATCCAAATTTCACTGGATCATGTATTCAATTTATCTATTTTAATAATATGTTCATATTGTGAACTTTGTGAAAATGAAAAGCTTTCATCCTATTTGATTTTTTTAATTAAATGATAATTAATAAATAATAATAAATAATAATTAAATATTTAGAATGTGGCACTTTCCGTTTCAGTATCAGTCTCTGTTTAAATATCATTTCTATGTCTGCTCGTTTTTGACAAGAATTTGATTGTTTGTTTATGAATTTCGACTTAAATATTCAACAAATTGTTTCTTTTTTATTATTCATCTCTTGAATTAATTCTCATTGAGTTTTGAATGTATCTATTTTTTCATTAACTTTTGATATTCTGAACTATATCTAATATATTTCGAACTATTTTTTAACGAATAGAGACACTTTTTAGTTGTTATATACTCTGAACTATTTTTTATAAATACATTTTTAATTGTATAAACATGCGTTTTTTTAAATTTTCAACAAGTACATAGAGTTAATCTGAACATAAAAAATTTCTACTGTTTACACTTCTTGCGGTTATAATAATGCATTCTGTGAAAAAAATCCTTTTAATAAATTATTAATTTTTGGTAATACAGTTTCTACAGCAATGCTGTAATTTTACGATTCTACAATAATATATTTGTTTTTATGTATCCATATTAACATTTTTATAACAATAATGCAGTACAATATATTTGTTTCAAATTACTTTAATTCTAATGAAATTATCTTGAATTTTTGAACGTTCAAATTTATTGAATAAACAATAAAAATTGTTGCATTTTATTTCTTCTTCGTTTCTCAAATAAACAAATACAAAATACTATAAACTTCTAAAATTATATAAAAAACTTTTACGTATTATACTTACTATTTATAAATAAATAATATATTTTATGTGAAACATATAAAATGTTGAATTCCTTTTTTTAATCACAATATTTATTGCTCTGGTACTTTTAATACCTGATATAGGGTACTTTTGATTTTAATCCTTATGCAAAATCGATATAATTTACATAAACATATATGCAAACATTGTTCATGTCTGAATATTCATTTATTTAATTTTTGATGCATACTTATTTCGTGAATTAGTATATTTTCTATATTTTTCATGTATTTCCTCAAATTTGACTTCAAAATTTTAATGATATATAAATAATTCTATAATTCTTTTAATATATGAATATAAACTAACTTATGAATATAAATTTTTCAACATTTTTTTATATATGACAAAATCTGTATATAGAACTTTATCAGTTATATCTGCAAATTGTATTTAGAGGATTTGTGATTATTATTATTTCAATTTCACTTGAATTATTTGAGAATATTTGAGTCGCTGTTTATTAATATATACAAATATACTTAACAACGTTTTTGATAAAACATTAGGAAACCCGCTAACATTTTAAATTATCGAATAGCAATAATAAGTTATATTTTATTTGCTCTATTTTCTATAACTAAAAATACAAAAAATTTGTATAACTAAACCTAACATTACTTCACCGTATTCAGATATCAAATTTAATATTAATATTTATATAGTGAGAACCATAAAATGAAAGTTTTCAATTTCAATGCATATCTGTGATAAAATTTTCTCTTTCCGATTTTGTGACTCTAAATTTAAATTTGACCAAATATTAAGTGTTGATGAATTTGCACACTTATTTAATAGTATTAAATTAACTGCTTGTTTATCTATAATTTTAATTATTTTTATATTGTGACGAACTCAGAACGCATCTATGAAACCTATATTTCGTACATATTTCTACATATAATTTTGAAAATTTTGAACCGATTATTTACTAAATTTGGCAGTCATTATTAAATATTGAACTCAATTATACTTAGCAGTCATAAATGAGAATACATTTTATTTATAACTCATGTTCTAAAATGTTTGCCTCACGAAAAATTATAAATTATATTCAGTATCTTTTCATATATAAGTTAGTGACTATTTAAAACCATATGATACTTTAATCTAATATCATATTTTATTATGATTGATTCCATAAGTATTATTCTCAATTTTTCAACATATTAATGAACACAAATTTTGATCTATTACAATAATAAATGCAATTCAGTTTATTATTTCAGTTTATCTTGGCTAAATTATTGATATAATCACGAAAATTATCTTTACCAATTTCGTCGAATGGATCAACTTCTTGAATTCTTTTAATTTTAAATCGAAACTTTTTGCTTTGAAATAGAATTGCATTTACGTCGTGCTTATTTATAACGATAAATATTAAATGTTATGATTCAAAACACTTTAAATAGTTGCATAAATCAAATTATCAAGTTTTTGTTCAAGTTTGTAAGCATAATACAGTATACCTTTGTATCTTCAGTATTGTGGCTGAGGCCTCTCGTCCATCCTGGTATCGATAAAGTTCAACACTTTTTTGGATAAAATCCAATTATCTTCGTTTATTACAATTTTTGCTATTTTTGTAAGTGCTATGAGTATAAATTCGTAATTTGATAATGAATTTAGCCAATAGCAATGACAATCTTAATACTATTCAACAATATTTTAATTCTTGACAATATTCATATTAGAATAGGTGCTTCTGTTTGTTTTATTATTTGCACTGAATATCCAAATGCATAGATCTCGGAAACTTTAACTTATTATACATTCATTTTATAAATAAATAATATACTTTATGTGAAACATAATGTTAAACAATATGATTGAATCTGGTGCATATTCTGAATACTTTAATAATCATGATCTACTTTTAATTTTAATCTAACCTTAGATTGAAGTATAAATTTTACTTTTGCTATTTGTTCTATCGTAAATTTATTTCGGAATTGAACGGTGTTTGTCTGCACTTAATGATTTTTATTAAATATAACTAGCATTTTAATTATTTGTTTTGAACTTGTCATTAGTTTTTTAAATAAAATTTTATATAAATTTTATATTTCAACTACTTGCATATAGAGAAAATCTGAACTTAAAAACTTTTCTCTTTGCATCTTTTTTAGCAAATCGGTTGTCATAATGCATTTAGTTTTGCAACAAAATATCTTTTTATTAAAGTAATAATTTGATTTGGCTTTTTGGTCTCACTATTTTATTTTACAGCAATGCTTTTTACGAATCTACGTTTGTAATAATAAATTAACTAATAAATTTGTTTTATGAGTCTTAATTTAAATTATATCATTCGTTTTATTAAATACATATATTTGTGTATATATCTATATTAACAATCTATATAAAAATATATATATGAATTTACACACTTATACTTAAACTCCTTTTTTCAACTACAAAATACTGTTTAGTGATTAATTAATTAATAATCTTATGCTTCTGTTTTGTGGTATATTGAATTCAAATATAATTTGCACTTCATAATTATTAAATTCATTTTCATCTGTTGAAATATTTTTTATTTAAAACTTGTTGTTGAAATTGTTGAATAATTTCACGTATCTTTGCAAGTATTTCTGCAAAAACGTCCTAATATTTTTATATATTCATTTTATTATGACTAAGTTTGATGTAATAATTTTATTTCATTTGATTACTTACATAATTAGTCCAAATCCAACTGGACATTTGAAAATACTCAATTTGTTTGCAAGGCTCTCTTATGTAAAAATCGTATTAGGATATTTCTTTATCAAACATTTTAACATCTGTAAACTAATTGTATAATATTTTTTCGGCTTTTTTTATAATTTTTACTGAGTTAATCTAGAAAAATCATTTTAATGGAGTAGACTATCTTCTGAAAAATATACCCAAATGTCAAATTGGAAGTTATTATTGATACAATTATTCTTATCATTTCCATGTCTCGTTTTTACCAGAAATTTTAGTATTTTTTGATGAATTTCGATTTGGAATATTCGCCAAATTGTTCCTTTTTTGCTATATTGTAAAATTAACGATTTATTTTATTCATCTCTTAAATTAATTCTCAATGAGTTTAGCTTATCTATTTAAAATTATGGGCCTCTAATATATTTTGAACTATTTTTTTATGTTATATACTCTGGACAATTTTTTATAAATTCATTTTTAATTGTATAAACATTCGTTTTTTAATATTTTCAACTGCTATAATCTGAACAAAAAATAATTCTGCTTTTTTACACATATTGCGATTATAATAATACATTGTTAATTCTGATCAACTTTTAACTTAATGTAAAATCGATATTATCTACATAAAAATGCACAAATTGTTCATGTCTGAATATTAATCCATTTAATTTTTGATGGACAATTATTTCACCAATAATAATATTTTCTATATTTTCTCTGAACTTCGGCTTGCATTTCTATTCTTCTATTTTGTTGATTCATTTTGCAATTTAAAAAGCAAATCAATTTTTATATATTCATAATATTTTATATCAAGATTTCTCTTTTATACTTTTAATATATTCTATTATGCATTTAACTTTTGTCATTTGACTTATTTTTGATATGCGATATTTTTTAAAAAATTACTATTATAACATTTTTTGATACGTATAAAATTTCCAAAAATTACGTTTTCGTATTGCATATACAATTGATATAAATTATAATCACTAATTTGAATTCAATTTTAATTTATTTCTCATGTTCTTATAATTTTTCTAAATATTAATTTTTTTTGTATCTATATATATCTCAGATATCATATCAGTTATATTTTCAAATTGTATTTTAATTAAAATTTCACACATTTGGTAGCAACTAACGAATCATCGTTAGAAGATTTATTTACTTGTAATAACTCAAATTTGCATAGCTGTCTTTTAATATGTACAAATATATTTATCAATGATTTTTATTAATTATTAGGAAACTCACCTCTAGCATTTATTTTAAATTATCGAATGATATGTGCCGCAATCTATATATTTCTTGAGTTATATTTTAATTTCTATATTTACTGTAACTAGAAATACAAATAATCTGTTCAACTGAATCTACTTTCACTTGATCTCATATTTAAATATATAAATTAATATACAAATTTATATAGTAAGAGCTATGAAGTAAAATTCTTCAATTCCAATGCTTATCCGTAAGATACTTTTATCTTCCCGATTTTATGATAAATTTGATCAAATATTAAATGTTTATGAATTTGAAAACTTTTTTATTATTAATATTAAATTGTTAAACTATATGCTTGTTTGCCAATAATTTTATATATACTTTGTTGGCATACTTTAGATATTTTATATTTAAACATAACTTGGACAATGTGTCACAATATGAAATATAAGTAATTTTCTTAACATAAGTTTTTATTCATTTAGTTTATATTTTCCACAGAAACTTCAATAAGATTGAAATTTTTCTCTTTTTCTCGGTCTATTTCTCCTAATAAGACTACTTTTTCGCCGCAAACTATAAATACTCCTCTAGGTATATCTCCATATTCTTTTCCTACATGAATCTTGTTCTAAATAATCCTAATCTGAATTCTATAGTTCGATGAAGAAGTAAATTAGCAAATTGATCTACGCGCCTCAAGTATCCAATCAATGTTCTTTTGAAATGAGCTTTTTATCAAGTTCATCCAGTATTCATGGTTTTTATTTTATGTGATCCAAATGTATATGATTTAAAAATGTATGCAATATTTAGGTTCAGTTTTACAAATTGCAACATACATAGTATAAATACAACAGTTGGTCAATTTTATTATTCAAATATAACCAAAAAACTATAATATCGTTGTTTATCGGACTAACTCTTCTATGAAGAATTAACGAAAAAAATGCTTGTAATAACTTTGTACGTTTAACAATTATTTATTGAAATTATATTATTATATTTTTACTGACTATAACTATCATCATAAGCTATGTTTGAGTGCATCTATGAAACCTAGATTTCGTACATATTTTTACATATAATTTTGAACATTTTAAACCGATTACTTACTAAATTTGGCAGCCTGCCCCTTCTGACCACTCTGTCGATTTCTTAATACTTTTTTTGTCTTGAACGTAGTTGGCCACCATTGACTGTGGTTGTAGGAATTAAAAAATACTCCTACTAATACAAGCCATTTTGAATTTATTTAAATCACTTGAAAATGAGATTTTGTCTTATTTTGTAATTGTTGGATCCTGCTGCCTTTTCATTCATAATATATTTTCATCGCCGTCCTGGTGTATGTCCATCACGTTTTGCACACATTGCTTGAATATTATAAACATATTATAAATATTTTTAAATAATTTAATTATAATAAAATATAAAATCTTGCATTTACAAAATCTGATAAAATTTTGTCCAATTTTTATTTCGCCAAATTTTTGATTGTGTGCTGAATAACTAAATGTAAAATCATTTCAAACAAAATGTGAAAACATAAACAACAAAATCGTTTATTCACTTTAAGTTTAATATTAAAATATTTAAATATATTTAAACTGCTCGTTTTAGTGACATAAAATAATAGAAAGTTCTTAAAGCTGCATCAAACTATTTTGATAGTAGTAAAAGTATTTTTTAAAACTTATCGGTTTGTATGAATCGTTTGTGTTATTTTAACAATTGGAATATATTTATTGAAACTAATAACCAAAGATAATTGAAATCAATGATTTTATTACTAACAATTTTTGTTTTATTTTACCAAAATTATCATCTGAATAAATTTATGAAAGTTATATACATATATATTACATATTATTGACAATTTATCAACTTTTAATATATTTTCAAAACTTATTTCTTAGTGATTTAATATTTTCATACTAATATTTAATTTCATTTAACATGTCATTCGAGATTCTATATTCAACATAAGTATTTTATAATTTCATTTGATTGTATATTTTTAAATTTAAACTTGATCTATTTATAATTTTGGTCTGACTAAAAAATAAAGTTAAATCGTACTTTCATATAATTATCAAATTGCACTGCCCGGTTGTGATTTTTAATTTTTTTTTGGCATTAATCAAATTAAATATAATGTAAGTAATTTATTTTTTGATGGGTTATAAAGAATTTTAGAGCCATAATTTTTAATATTTTTAATGAAAGCTTTAAAAAATCTTATAATACGATTTTTTTATGGAATATTAAATCCAATTATACTAAGCAGTCATATCTTGAAATCCTATATCAAATTTTTGCCCTATGAAATATAAGAAATTATATTCATATTATTTTTATATTTAAATTAATGACGCTATATTCAAAATCAACATCAACATCAACTACAATTCAGTTAGTATATAGAACTGAATAAGGAATAACTAAATTAAAATTCCTATGCTATGCTCGTTTAAATATTTCATTTTTTTAACAATCTATACTAAATCTTATGATTTTACTCTACCAAAATACTTTAAGTAGTTGCATAAATGAAATTCTCAAGTTTTGTTTAAGTCTGTAAGCATAATACAGTATATTATTATAGCCAAAACGTTCAACACTTTTTTGGATAAAATACAATTATCTTCGTTTTTTACAATTTTTGCTTGAATTTAGCCAATAGCAATGACAATCTCAATACCATTCAAAATATTTTTAATTTTTGACAATATTCATATTAGAATAAGTGCTTCTGTTAGTTTTATTATTTGCTCCAATTAACCAAATGCATATAGCTCTCGAATACTTTTACTTATTATACAATCATTTTATAATGGATTCAGACCCTCGTTAAAAAAATGTTTATAAATTCATTTTAATTTTGGATTTGTTGTTGTATAATTCATAATAGTTATAAAATGTATATTTATTGATTTGATCTAATATTCAATTGTGACAATTGTTTATATATATTTAAACTGACGACTGAAAACTTGTGAAACATTAGGAAACTCGCCTAACATTTATTTTAAATTTTAAATGATTTTTTTAATTTTATTTGCTATATTCGCTATTACTAGAAATACAAATAAAATGTATAATTAAACCTACATTCATAACCCGTATTTCGATGTCTAATTTAATATACATATTTACATAATGAAAGCTATGAAATGAAATTTTTCAATTTTTCCCTTACTGATGACTCTAAAGTTGATCAAATATTAAGTATTGATGAATTTGCAAACTTATTTAATAGTATTAAATTAACTGCTTGTTTATCTATAATTTTATTTAATTTTATATTGTGACGACTCAGAACGCATCTATGAAACCTTCATTTCGTACATATTTCTGCATATAATTTTAAAATTTTTAAACCGATTACTTACTAAATTTGGCCGTCTGCCCCTTTTGATTACTTTGTCGATTTCCTTATTATTTTTGTCTTGGACGTAGTTGGCCACCATTATTTGTACCAATGGTTGTAGGAATGAGAAAATCGACTCCTACTATTTTAAGCTGATCACCTGAAAAGTGATATTCATATATATTGGCAATAATTGAATATATTTTTGTATTTGTTTTACAATATTTTTATAATTAATTTAGAAATGAGATGTCGTCTTTTTCTGTATTTTTAAATCCTGCTACCGATTATGCATCTCTAAAATCTTTATTATATGAATGGATGTTATTTTCTTCTCAGTATTTTTTATACTTACATATTATGTTTTCAAAATCAAATACAATATCTATTTGTTATGAAGTTTTCTTATTCCAAAATATTGCATTCGTAAATCTCCAAATTTGAATTTTTTCACGGAAAGTTTTCACAAAAACTTCAGATTTTTTAAAATAAATGTGCATTTTAATTAGAACTTGTTCACTATAAATTTATTTTTTGCTTGCATTTGTATATTATTATATCGACACTATAAAATTACTGATTTATTCTAAGTTAATTATTTAACGAATTTATTTGGACATTGTGTACTTTTGTATGTAGTTGTTTTCTGATTAGCTGTTGATTTACTCTGCAATTATTTCACAAATTAAAAATAAAAAATTCTTGCATTCACTAAAATCTGATAATGTTTTATACAATTTATATTTTGCCAAATTTTTGTATTGCGTACGAATAGCTAAATGCAAAATCAATTCAAACAAAATTTGAAAACGTAAAGAAAAAAAGCGATTGTTTTCTTTCAATATATTTTATTCAATTGTTAAGTGACATAAAATAATAGAAAGGTTTTAAAGTTGCCTGAAAACATCTTCATACTAGTAAAAGTTTTTCTTGAAAAAAAAAACATTGTTTGAATCATTTGTATTATTATAACTATTCGCATATATTTATTGAAACTAATAACCATAAATTAACTTTATGATTTTAATATTAACAATTTTTGTTGTATTTTGCGAATATCAGTTCTCAAATAAATAGTATTTTTGCTTAATATAATAGCTATATATATATATATATATATAAGTATAAGTCCATATAGTTATCAAATTGGAGTGCCATATTGTATTTTTGAATTTTTTTCGACATTAATCGAGGTACAAATCTGTTGTTTTGAAATTATCTATTTTTATATAAGCAAATGGTTATTTTTTTGTAGAAGATGAAAATTTTTGCAGCAATATTTACAAGCACAAGTAACAAAAAATCCTCACCAATTTCGTCGAACGAATCAACTTCTTGAATTCTTTCCATTCTATATCGAAACTTTTTGCTTCGAAACAGAAATACGTTTACGTCGTGTCTATTTATAACGATAATTACTAAATTTTATGATTTTAATCTACTAAAATACTGTAAATAGTTGCATACATCAAATTCTCAACTTTTTGTTTATAGTTAGTATAATAAAGTAGATCTTTGTACCCCTTGTATTGTGTTTTGGGTCTCATCATGACAACGATGATGTCCATAATGTTCAACAGTTCTTTGGATAAAATCCAATTATCTTAGACGAGTAGAATTTTGTAATTTTCTAATGAAATTAGCCAATAGCTCTCCCATATTACCCATTGTGATGCAAATTTATGAATGGAAAAACATACTTATTAAAACTTTAAATATACTTACCTACTATTATATATAATTATTGAAAATTTCATTTTGTTAATCAAAATTTTTCAATTATATTATTTAATTATTAGTTGGATTGGTATTACCGTTTGGAATTTGTTGTAAATAATTTCTGAAACTAATTTATGAACAATTAAAAAAAAACTAATTTGTTAATAACAAAATGCATAATACTATATATTCGAAAACTATTACTTAATTGCTTCCATTAGCTCCATTTTAAAAGAAAATAATATATTTTATGTGTAACATAATGTTAACAATATTATTAAATCTGGTGCTTACTATGAATTCTATAATAATCATGATCTACTTTTAATTTTAATCTAACTTTAGATTGAAGTATGAATTTTAATTTTGCTATTTGTTCTATCGTAAATTTATTTTGGAATTTAACGGTGTTTGTCTGCTTTCAGTGATTTTTATTAAATATAACTTGTATTTTAATTATTTGTTTTGAACTTCTGATTGGTTTTTTACATATTACCAACTACTTGCATATAGAGAAAATCTGAATGTAAAACTTTTCTCTTTGCATCTTTTAGCAAATCCGTTGTCATATGGCATTTCGTTTTCTAACAAAATATTTTTTATTAAAGTAATAATTTGATTTGGCTGGTTTTTGGTCTTACTATTTTTTTACGATTCCACATTGTACAAACATTTTAATATCTGTAAACTAATAATCATATAATATTTTTTCGGCTTTTTTCATCATTTTTGACTGAGTTATTCTAAAAAAGCCATTTCAATGGAGTAGACAATCTTCTGAAATATATACTCAAATGTCAAATTGGAAGGTTTCTGTTAATATTGATAACATTTATTCCTATTATAACTTATTTTTATAAAATTATATCGGATGCTTTAGTAAATGTGCCTTTTGAATTTACCTATCTTACATTTTTATACAAATATAATCAATTAGTATTTTTAGAAACTTTATTGCATATTCTTGATTCTATATATTAGAAGAATTGGCTTGATTTTTTAAAATAAAATTATCTTTTTGCTAAGTCAAACTTCAAATGTTGCTCTAGCTCCAGCTCTTGGTAAATAATTAAATAATAATTATTTTTGTTAAATTTTGTGCTTGTTTCAGTATTATTGTCAATCCATAAATATCTGCAAAAGTAATCTAATCGCTAAATGGAATCTTGAATCTTCTTCAGATATTCTCTCTGCATTATAAATATTATCGAATTTCTATAAATTTTTGAAGCATTTTAAAATCGTTTAATATTGTCAACTGATTTCACTGATATTTTAACTACAATTTCATAGTTCCGAAATTACTTCTAAGATTGTGCATTATACAACTAATGGTTGAAGGCGTTACTTTTTCTAAAGTTTCCTAAACAATTAATTTTGAATTTTGATTTGTTTTCTTCTCTTTTGTTTTATTTATAAATATTTTCATAGATGTTTCTAATGAAAAATTAAGAGAATATCATAACATTTATTTTGATTTGTCCAATTGTTTATTGATAAATTACCTTTAACTTCTTATATTCATTCTAATGACTAATGATTTTTATAATTGATTCTAATTTTACTTGATCATGTATTCATATATTCTACTTCAATAATATGGTCATATTGTGAACTTTGTGAAAATGAAAAACTTTCATCTTATTTGATTTTTTTTATTAAATGATAAAATAAATATTAAGAATGTGGCACTTTCTGTTTCAGTATCAGTTTTTTTAAATATTATTTTCATGTCTGGTCGTTTTTGACAGTAATTTGATTGTTTTTATCAATTTTGACTTAAAAATTCAACAAATTGTTTCATTTCATGAATTAATTCTCATTGAGATTTGCACTTATCTATTTATGTATTACCTTATAAAATTCTGGGCATCTAATATATTTCGAACACTTTTTATTAACGAATAGAGACACTTTTTGGCGAATATTTTGAATGCATATATTCTGAATTACGAGTATGTCTTATAAATACAGTTTCAATTGTACAAATTTTGATCTAATTCTATTTATACTTGCGTATAGAGAAAAACTGAACATAAAAAATTTTGCTGTTTTTACACATCTTGCGATTATAATAATGCATTGTTAATCTGATCAACTTTAATTTTATGTGAAATCGATATAATTTATATATACCTGCACAAATTGTTCATGTCTGTTTATTTGTTTAATTTTTAATGTAAAATTAGTTACCAATAACAACATTTTCTATTGGAACATCTTTCTATAAATATTTTTATAGTGAAAACTATAAAATGAAATTTTCAATTTCAATGCATATCTGTAATAAAATTTTCTTTTTTATTCTTTTATTTGATCAATTTAAGAATCTAAATTTAAAAAAAAAAAATATTAAGTGTTGATGATTTTGCAAACTTATTTAATAGTATTAAATTAACTCTTGTTTATCTATAATTTTAATTATTTTTATATTGTGACGAACTCAGAATGCATCTATGAAACCTAGATTTCGTACATATTTCTACATATAACTTTGAAAATTTTGAACCGATTACTTACTAAATTTGGCAGTCATATTAAATATTGAACACAATATAATTAGCAGTCATAAATATAATACATTTTATTTATAACTCCTATTCTAAAATGTTTGCCTTACAAAAAATTATAAATTATATTCAGTTTCTTTTCATATATAAGTTATAGTGACTATTTTAAACCATATTATATTTTAATTATAACATAATTATTATTATTGATTTCATAAGTAATTTTTAATTTTTGCACTTAGGGCAGATCTGATGTGTCGACAATTTCTGCACAACACAAATCTTGATTTATTACAATAACAAATGCAATTCAGTTATATTATTTATCTTGGCTAAATTATTGATATAATCACGAAAATTATCTTGACCAGTTTCGTCGAATGGATCAACTTCTTGAATTCTTTTAATTATAAATTGAAACTTTTTGCTTTGAAACAGAATTTACGTCGTGCCTATTTATAATGATAAATATCAAATGTTATGATTTTACTCTACTAAAATACTTCAGATAGTTGCATACATCAATTTTCTAGTTTTTGTAGAACTTTGAATGAAATTAGCAAATAGCTTTCCATATTGGCAATTGCAGAGTACCCGAAAGATAAATGATGCAAATTTATGTTGTTCGATAAGATGCAATTTATCATCAATAGATATACTGAATGGATCAAACTATCTTATATATACTTATTGAAAAATCATCAATTCCATTATACTATTAATAAATAGACTTGTCATATATTTCGTCTTCAAATCATGAACCTCATGAATTCAAATAACCAAATGCATAATACTTTATATTACAAAACTTTTACTAATTATACTTCCATAATATAATATTTTATGTGTAAAACATAATTTAAACAATATTATTGAATCTAGTGCATACTTTGAATACTTTGATAATAATGATCTACTTTAATTTTAATTTAACCTTAGATTGAAGTATGAATTTCAATACTTTTTCCATACTTTTGTGATAATTAACTAATAAATTTGATTTTTAAGACCTAATTTTAGTAGTCATTATTTTTATTCAATACAAATATATTAAAATTTATATGAAAATAATATGTGAATATATAATCCTTTTTTTAAATTCATAATACTTTGTAGTATTTGAATGTATTTGTTCATGAATCAAATGATTAATTATTGCATAAGCCTTAGAATTTTTTCGCTACGACTTTACTCTATACTTATAAAATTATAAGTGCAAAGCCTCAAATTTACTCAATATTTTTATTATTTCATAATTAAGTGTCATCAGTGGTGTTGTGCTAATTTTTTTTTGCCGGAACGCTAAATTTAAAATCCGGTTCATAAACCGGTTCAAAGAATTTGTTATATTTTGATAAGAACTCACAAATCTAATATATTGACTTTTTTATATATTAACTCTATTATACACAGCTAGTCTATACATTAAATTGTACAAGTATGAGGGAATCATTGAGTACATAATTTATATTCTTCAATGACATTAATTATATTTATTCTGGTATTATTTGTATTCATTAATACCTAAAGTATTTATTATGATATAAAAGTACTCAAGATTTATTACAATACTTTATAAGACTTAACCTAATAATATGATAGATAACCTATTACTTATCTTACTATACTATATTATTGTATATTATAGGTAGAATCTATTATCAATCATACCGTGAGATACCTACACCGCCATTAACTTATTATATACCTACAGACCTTTTACTTCTTATAATACTACTGTCTAATTTATATATTCACCTATACTATATAGGTTTACCTTACGCCCTATGTATTATCTCTACCTATCTATGTCTATACCGGGAATTGAACCCGGGACCTCCGCGTGGAAGTCGCGCACCTTAACCACTACCCTATCGGCTACCCCCATTAAAATATAAAATGGGACGCACTGTGTTTTCCGCGGGTCATTTTCTAATTAATTAGATAATTAATACTAAGGTGCGCGAGGACACGCGAAAAAGACGGTTGATTGTAGCGTTACGGTGGTGTAGTG
>NW_020538040.1:133597289-133642262 GCF_003426905.1 Ctenocephalides felis
TTAGAAGATTTATTTACTTGTAATAACTCAAATTTGCATAGCGTCTTTTAATATGTACAAATATATTTATCAATGATTTTTATGAATTATTAGGAAACTCACCTCTAACATTTATTTTAAATTATCGAATGATATGTGCCGCAATCTATATATTTCTTGAGTTATATTTTAATTTCTATATTTACTGTAACTAGAAATACAAATAATCTGTTCAACTGAATCTACTTTCACTTGATCTCATATTTAAATATATAAATTAATATACAAATTTATATAGTAAGAGCTATGAAGTAAATTCTTCAATTCCAATGCTTATCCGTAAGATACTTTTATCTTCCCGATTTTATGATAAATTTGATCAAATATTAAATGTTTATGAATTTGAAAACTTTTTATTATTAATATTAAATTGTTAAACTATATGCTTGTTTGCCAATAATTTTATATATACTTTGTTGGCATACTTTAGATATTTATATTTAAACATAACTTGGACAATGTGTCACAATATGAAATATAAGTAATTTTCTTAACATAAGTTTTTATTCATTTAGTTTATATTTTCCACAGAAACTTCAATAAGATTGAAATTTTTCTCTTTTTCTCGGTCTATTTCTCCTAATAAGACTACTTTTTCGCCGCAAACTATAAATACTCCTCTAGGTATATCTCCATATCTTTTCCTACATGAATCTTGTTCTAAATAATCCTAATCTGAATTCTATAGTTCGATGAAGAAGTAAATTAGCAAATTGATCTACGCGCCTCAAGTATCCAATCAATGTTCTTTTGAAATGAGCTTTTTATCAAGTTCATCCAGTATTCATGGTTTTTATTTTATGTGATCCAAATGTATATGATTTAAAAATGTATGCAATATTTAGGTTCAGTTTTACAAATTGCAACATACATAGTATAAATACAACAGTTGGTCAATTTTATTATTCAAATATAACCAAAAAAACTATAATATCGTTGTTTATCGGACTAACTCTTCTATGAAGAATTAACGAAAAAAATGCTTGTAATAACTTTGTACGTTTAACAATTATTTATTGAAATTATATTATTATATTTTTACTGACTATAACTATCATCATAAGCTATGTTTGAGTGCATCTATGAAACCTAGATTTCGTACATATTTTTACATATAATTTTGAACATTTTAAACCGATTACTTACTAAATTGGCAGCCTGCCCCTTCTGACCACTCTGTCGATTTCTTAATACTTTTTTTGTCTTGAACGTAGTTGGCCACCATTGACTGTGGTTGTAGGAATTAAAAAATACTCCTACTAATACAAGCCATTTTGAATTTATTTAAATCACTTGAAAATGAGATTTTGTCTTATTTTGTAATTGTTGGATCCTGCTGCCTTTTCATTCATAATATATTTTCATCGCCGTCCTGGTGTATGTCCATCACGTTTTGCACACATTGCTTGAATATTATAAACATATTATAAATATTTTTAAATAATTTAATTATAATAAAATATAAAATCTTGCATTTACAAAATCTGATAAAATTTTGTCCAATTTTTATTTCGCCAAATTTTTGATTGTGTGCTGAATAACTAAATGTAAAATCATTTCAAACAAAATGTGAAAACATAAACAACAAAATCGTTTATTCACTTTAAGTTTAATATTAAAATATTTAAATATATTTAAACTGCTCGTTTTAGTGACATAAAATAATAGAAAGTTCTTAAAGCTGCATCAAACTATTTTGATAGTAGTAAAAGTATTTTTTAAAACTTATCGGTTTGTATGAATCGTTTGTGTTATTTTAACAATTGGAATATATTTATTGAAACTAATAACCAAAGATAATTGAAATCAATGATTTTATTACTAACAATTTTTGTTTTATTTTACCAAAATTATCATCTGAATAAATTTATGAAAGTTATATACATATATATTACATATTATTGACAATTTATCAACTTTTAATATATTTTCAAAACTTATTTCTTAGTGATTTAATATTTTCATACTAATATTTAATTTCATTTAACATGTCATTCGAGATTCTATATTCAACATAAGTATTTTATAATTTCATTTGATTGTATATTTTTAAATTTAAACTTGATCTATTTATAATTTTGGTCTGACTAAAAAATAAAGTTAAATCGTACTTTCATATAATTATCAAATTGCACTGCCCGGTTGTGATTTTTAATTTTTTTTTGGCATTAATCAAATTAAATATAATGTAAGTAATTTATTTTTTGATGGGTTATAAAGAATTTTAGAGCCATAATTTTTAATATTTTTAATGAAAGCTTTAAAAAATCTTATAATACGATTTTTTTATGGAATATTAAATCCAATTATACTAAGCAGTCATATCTTGAAATCCTATATCAAATTTTTGCCCTATGAAATATAAGAAATTATATTCATATTATTTTTATATTTAAATTAATGACGCTATATTCAAAATCAACATCAACATCAACTACAATTCAGTTAGTATATAGAACTGAATAAGGAATAACTAAATTAAAATTCCTATGCTATGCTCGTTTAAATATTTCATTTTTTTAACAATCTATACTAAATCTTATGATTTACTCTACCAAAATACTTTAAGTAGTTGCATAAATGAAATTCTCAAGTTTTTGTTTAAGTCTGTAAGCATAATACAGTATATTATTATAGCCAAAACGTTCAACACTTTTTTGGATAAAATACAATTATCTTCGTTTTTTACAATTTTTGCTTGAATTTAGCCAATAGCAATGACAATCTCAATACCATTCAAAAATATTTTTAATTTTTGACAATATTCATATTAGAATAAGTGCTTCTGTTAGTTTTATTATTTGCTCCAATTAACCAAATGCATATAGCTCTCGAATACTTTTACTTATTATACAATCATTTTATAATGGATTCAGACCCTCGTTAAAAAATGTTTATAAATTCATTTTAATTTTGGATTTGTTGTTGTATAATTCATAATAGTTATAAAATGTATATTTATTGATTTGATCTAATATTCAATTGTGACAATTGTTTATATATATTTAAACTGACGACTGAAAACTTGTGAAACATTAGGAAACTCGCCTAACATTTATTTTAAATTTTAAATGATTTTTTTAATTTTATTTGCTATATTCGCTATTACTAGAAATACAAATAAAATGTATAATTAAACCTACATTCATAACCCGTATTTCGATGTCTAATTTAATATACATATTTACATAATGAAAGCTATGAAATGAAATTTTTCAATTTTTCCCTTACTGATGACTCTAAAGTTGATCAAATATTAAGTATTGATGAATTTGCAAACTTATTTAATAGTATTAAATTAACTGCTTGTTTATCTATAATTTTATTTAATTTTATATTGTGACGACTCAGAACGCATCTATGAAACCTTCATTTCGTACATATTTCTGCATATAATTTTAAAAATTTTTAAACCGATTACTTACTAAATTTGGCCGTCTGCCCCTTTTGATTACTTTGTCGATTTCCTTATTATTTTTGTCTTGGACGTAGTTGGCCACCATTATTTGTACCAATGGTTGTAGGAATGAGAAAATCGACTCCTACTATTTTAAGCTGATCACCTGAAAAGTGATATTCATATATATTGGCAATAATTGAATATATTTTTGTATTTGTTTTACAATATTTTTATAATTAATTTAGAAATGAGATGTCGTCTTTTTCTGTATTTTTAAATCCTGCTACCGATTATGCATCTCTAAAATCTTTATTATATGAATGGATGTTATTTTCTTCTCAGTATTTTTTATACTTACATATTATGTTTTCAAAATCAAATACAATATCTATTTGTTATGAAGTTTTCTTATTCCAAAATATTGCATTCGTAAATCTCCAAATTTGAATTTTTTCACGGAAAGTTTTCACAAAAACTTCAGATTTTTTAAAATAAATGTGCATTTTAATTAGAACTTGTTCACTATAAATTTATTTTTTGCTTGCATTTGTATATTATTATATCGACACTATAAAATTACTGATTTATTCTAAGTTAATTATTTAACGAATTTTATTTGGACATTGTGTACTTTTGTATGTAGTTGTTTTCTGATTAGCTGTTGATTTACTCTGCAATTATTTCACAAATTAAAAAATAAAAAATTCTTGCATTCACTAAAATCTGATAATGTTTTATACAATTTATATTTTGCCAAATTTTTGTATTGCGTACGAATAGCTAAATGCAAAATCAATTCAAACAAAATTTGAAAACGTAAAGAAAAAAAGCGATTGTTTTCTTTCAATATATTTTATTCAATTGTTAAGTGACATAAAATAATAGAAAGGTTTTAAAGTTGCCTGAAAACATCTTCATACTAGTAAAAGTTTTTCTTGAAAAAAAAAACATTGTTTGAATCATTTGTATTATTATAACTATTCGCATATATTTATTGAAACTAATAACCATAAATTAACTTTATGATTTTAATATTAACAATTTTTGTTGTATTTTGCGAATATCAGTTCTCAAATAAATAGTATTTTTGCTTAATATAATAGCTATATATATATATATATATATAAGTATAAGTCCATATAGTTATCAAATTGGAGTGCCATATTGTATTTTTGAATTTTTTTCGACATTAATCGAGGTACAAATCTGTTGTTTTGAAATTATCTATTTTTATATAAGCAAATGGTTATTTTTTTTGTAGAAGATGAAAATTTTTGCAGCAATATTTACAAGCACAAGTAACAAAATAATCCTCACCAATTTCGTCGAACGAATCAACTTCTTGAATTCTTTCCATTCTATATCGAAACTTTTTGCTTCGAAACAGAAATACGTTTACGTCGTGTCTATTTATAACGATAATTACTAAATTTTATGATTTTAATCTACTAAAATACTGTAAATAGTTGCATACATCAAATTCTCAACTTTTTGTTTATAGTTAGTATAATAAAGTAGATCTTTGTACCCCTTGTATTGTGTTTTGGGTCTCATCATGACAACGATGATGTCCATAATGTTCAACAGTTCTTTGGATAAAATCCAATTATCTTAGACGAGTAGAATTTTGTAATTTTCTAATGAAATTAGCCAATAGCTCTCCCATATTACCCATTGTGATGCAAATTTATGAATGGAAAAACATACTTATTAAAACTTTAAATATACTTACCTACTATTATATATAATTATTGAAAATTTCATTTTGTTAATCAAAAATTTTTTCAATTATATTATTTAATTATTAGTTGGATTGGTATTACCGTTTGGAATTTGTTGTAAATAATTTCTGAAACTAATTTATGAACAATTAAAAAAAAACTAATTTGTTAATAACAAAATGCATAATACTATATACTCGAAAACTATTACTTAATTGCTTCCATTAGCTCCATTTTAAAAAGAAAATAATATATTTTATGTGTAACATAATGTTAAACAATATTATTAAATCTGGTGCTTACTATGAATTCTATAATAATCATGATCTACTTTTAATTTTAATCTAACTTTAGATTGAAGAATGAATTTTAATTTTGCTATTTGTTCTATCGTAAATTTATTTTGGAATTTAACGGTGTTTGTCTGCTTTCAGTGATTTTTATTAAATATAACTTGTATTTTAATTATTTGTTTTGAACTTCTGATTGGTTTTTTACATATTACCAACTACTTGCATATAGAGAAAATCTGAATGTAAAAACTTTTCTCTTTGCATCTTTTTTAGCAAATCCGTTGTCATATGGCATTTCGTTTTCTAACAAAATATCTTTTTATTAAAGTAATAATTTGATTTGGCTGGTTTTTGGTCTTACTATTTTTTTACGATTCCACATTGTACAAACATTTTAATATCTGTAAACTAATAATCATATAATATTTTTTCGGCTTTTTCATCATTTTTACTGAGTTATTCTAAAAAAGCCATTTCAATGGAGTAGACAATCTTCTGAAATATATACTCAAATGTCAAATTGGAAGGTTTCTGTTAATATTGATACATTTATTCCCTATTATAACTTATTTTTTATAAATTATATCGGATGCTTTTAGTAAATGTGCCTTTTGAATTTACCTATATTACATTTTTATCCAAATATAATCAATTAGTATTTTTAGAAACTTTATTGCATATTTCTTTGATTCTATATATTAGAAGAATTGGCTTGATTTTTTTAAATAAAATTATCTTTTCTTGCTAAGTCAAACTTCAAATGTTGCTCTAGCTCCAGCTCTTGGTAAATAATTAAATAATAATTATTTTTGTTAAATTTTGTGCTTGTTTCAGTATTATTGTCAATCCATAAATATCTGCAAAAGTAATCTAATCGCTAAATGGAATCTTGAATCTTCTTCAGATATTCTCTCTGCATTATAAATATTATCGAATTTCTATAAATTTTTGAAGCATTTTAAAATCGTTTAATATTGTCAACTGATTTCACTGATATTTTATACTACAATTTCATAGTTCCGAAATTACTTCTAAGATTGTGCATTATACAACTAATGGTTGAAGGCGTTACTTTTTCTAAAGTTTCCTAAACAATTAATTTTGAATTTTGATTTGTTTTCTTCTCTTTTGTTTTATTTATAAATATTTTCATAGATGTTTCTAATGAAAAATTAAGAGAATATCATAACATTTATTTTGATTTGTCCAATTGTTTATTGATAAATTACCTTTAACTTCTTATATTCATTCTAATGACTAATGATTTTTATAATTGATTCTAATTTTACTTGATCATGTATTCATATATTCTACTTCAATAATATGGTCATATTGTGAACTTTGTGAAAATGAAAAACTTTCATCTTATTTGATTTTTTTTATTAAATGATAAAAATAAATATTAAGAATGTGGCACTTTCTGTTTCAGTATCAGTTTTTTTAAATATTATTTTCATGTCTGGTCGTTTTTGACAGTAATTTGATTGTTTTTATCAATTTTGACTTAAAAATTCAACAAATTGTTTCATTTCATGAATTAATTCTCATTGAGATTTGCACTTATCTATTTATGTATTACCTTATAAAATTCTGGGCATCTAATATATTTCGAACACTTTTTATTAACGAATAGAGACACTTTTTGGCGAATATTTTGAATGCATATATTCTGAATTACGAGTATGTCTTATAAATACAGTTTCAATTGTACAAATTTTGATCTAATTCTATTTATACTTGCGTATAGAGAAAAACTGAACATAAAAAATTTTGCTGTTTTTACACATCTTGCGATTATAATAATGCATTGTTAATCTGATCAACTTTAATTTTATGTGAAATCGATATAATTTATATATACCTGCACAAATTGTTCATGTCTGTTTATTTGTTTAATTTTTAATGTAAAATTAGTTACCAATAACAACATTTTCTATTGGAACATCTTTCTATAAATAGTTTTATAGTGAAAACTATAAAATGAAATTTTCAATTTTAATGCATATCTGTAATAAAATTTTCTTTTCCCGATTTTATGAATCTAAATTTAAATTTGATCAAATATTAAGTGTTGATGAATTTGCAAACTTATTTAATAGTATTAAATTAACTGCTTGTTTATCTATAATTTTAATTAATTTTATATAGTGACGAACTCAGAATGCATCTATGAAACCTAGATTTCGTACATATTTCTACATATAACTTTGAAAATTTTGAACCGATTACTTACTAAATTTGGCAGTTCTTATTAAATATTGAACACAAATATAATTAGCAGTCATAAATAATAATACATTTTATTTATAACTCCTATTCTAAAATGTTTGCCTTACAAAAAATTATAAATTATATTCAGTTTCTTTTCATATATAAGTTATAGTGACTATTTTAAACCATATTATATTTTAATTTAATATCATAATTTATTATTATTGATTTCATAAGTAATTTTCAATTTTTGCACTTAGGGCAGATCTGATGTGTCCACAATTTCTGCTCAACACAAATCTTGATTTATTACAATAACAAATGCAATTCAGATTATTATTTATCTTGGCTAAATTATTGATATAATAACGAAAATTATCTTGACCAGTTTCGTCAAAAGGATCAACTTCTTGAATTCTTTTAATTATAAATCGAAACTTTTTGCTTTGAAACAGAATTTACGTCGTGCCTATTTATAACGATAAATATCAAATGTTATGATTTTACTCTATTAAAATACTTCAGATAGTTGCATACATCAAATTTTCTAGTTTTTGTAGAACTTTGAATGAAATTAGCAAATAGCTTTCCCATATTGGCAATTGCAGAGTACCCGAAAGATAAATGATGCAAATTTATGTTGTTCGATAAGATGCAATTTATCATCAATAGATATACTGAATGGATCAAACTATCTTTATATATACTTATTGAAAAATCATCAATTCCATTATACTATTAATAAATAGACTTGTCATATATTTCGTCTTCAAATCATGAACCTCATGAATTCAAATAACCAAATGCATAATACTTTATATTACAAAACTTTTACTAATTATACTTCCATAAATAATATATTTTATGTGAAACATAATTTTAAACAATATTATTGAATCTAGTGCATACTTTGAATACTTTGATAATAATGATCTACATTTAATTTTAATTTAACCTTAGATTGAAGTATGAATTTCAATACTTTTTCCATACTTTTGTGATAATTAACTAATAAATTTGATTTTTAAGACCTAATTTTAGTAGTCATTATTTTTATTCAATACAAATATATTAACAATTTATATGAAAATAATATGTGAATATATAATCCTTTTTTTAAATTCATAATACTTTGTAGTATTTGAATGTATTTGTTCATGAATCAAATGATTAATTATTGCATAAGCCTTAGAATTTTTTCGCTACGACTTTACTCTATACTTATAAAATTATAAGTGCAAAGCCTCAAATTTACTCAATATTTTTATTATTTCATAATTAAGTGTCATCAGTGGTGTTGTGCTAATTTTTTTTTTGCCGGAACGCTAAAATTTAAAATCCGGTTCATAAACCGGTTCAAAGAATTTGTTATATTTTGATAAGAACTCACAAATCTAATATATTGACTTTTTATATAATTAACTCTATTATACACAGCTAGTCTATACATTAAATTGTACAAGTATGAGGGAATCATTGAGTACATAATTTATATTCTTCAATGACATTAATTATATTTATTCTGGTATTATTTGTATTCATTAATACCTACAAGTATTTATTATGATATAAAAGTACTCAAGATTTATTACAATACTTTATAAGACTTAACCTAATAATATGATAGATAACCTATTACTTATCTTACTATACTATATTATTGTATATTATAGGTAGATATCTATTATCAATCATACCGTGAGATACCTACACCGCCATTAACTTATTATATACCTACAGACCTTTTACTTCTTATAAATACTACTGTCTAATTTATATATTCACCTATACTATATAGGTTTACCTTACGCCCTATGTATTATCTCTACCTATCTATTGTCTATACCGGGAATTGAACCCGGGACCTCCGCGTGGAAGTCGCGCACCTTAACCACTACCCTATCGGCTACCCCCATTAAAAATATAAAATGGGACGCACTGTTGTTTCCGCGGGTCATTTTCTAATTAATTAGATAATTAATACTAAGGTGGCGCGAGGACACGCGAAAAAAGACGGTTGATTGTAGCGTTACGGTGGTGTAGTGGTTAACGTTGTCGCGTTCCACGCGGCGGACCCGGGTTCGATTCCCGGTAGGGTTAACGTAGCGTGTAAGGGAAATTATAGGTAATAGGATATATGGTAGATATAGGTTAGGTGTGTTCGGTGTACAATGTAGGGATTTTAGAGTATATAATGAAATATAGCGTATGGTACAGATGTAAGGCGTGTTGTATAGAATGCAACGTATAGGCACACGTAAGGCTATAAAAATACACGAATAGGAACCTATGATATAGGTGTAAACGTATAAGAAATGCAAATGAATATAAGATTTATAAATATTATTTTTTCTATAAGAAGTTCATACACCTCAATTTGTTACTAAATTAAAAACGACTTTGATAAAACCAGTGGTGTTGTGCTAATATTTTTTTGCCGCAACGCTAAAATTTAAAAACCGGTTCTAAAACCGGTTTTCATGTTTTTTCCAGTTTCGTTCGAAAAGGAAAGAAACAAAAATTATTACAAAACCCATTGTGTGCACATATATGTATGTTTATTACAATAATAACATTTAATAAAAATTAGTTGGATAATAACGTATAAAATATACTTATTAAATCATTTTCTGTATGTAGCGATTTTTTTTTATATTTTTTCTTGCCGGAACGCGTTCCGCCCCAAAAATGATTTGCCGGAACGACATTTATTACAATAATAAGAACATTTAATAAAAATTAGTTGGATAATAACGTATAAAATATACTTATTAAATCATTTTCTGTATGTAGCGGTTTTTTCAAATGTTTTCTTGCCGGAACGCGTTCCGGCTCAAAAATGATTTGCCGGAACGACGTTCCGGCGCGTTCCGGCTCGACAACACCACTGAGTGTCATACATATTCTTATGTGATTACTTACATGATTATTGCAAATCCGGCTTAATTTTTAAGAAATCTCAAATTATTTGCAAGGCCCTCTAAATTTATATAATAATCGTATTAGGAAACTTCTTTATCAAACATTTTGACATCTGTAAACTAATCATACAATATTTTTTCGGCTTTTCATCATTTTTATTGTTATATTTATACTGTAATTTATAGTACCTCAGTACGTTAATACTTCACCTAATATTTATTTACCTAACTAATTTGTAGTTATTCTAAAAAAGTCTTTTTAATAGAGTAAGCTATCTTCTGAAGATATTTATACAACATATTATTGCTCATTATAACTTATTTTTTATAATCAGACGCTTTTAGCAAATGTTTTATGTATACATTAAAATTGTAAATTTCAATTTTGACAAATTCATTCACTTTTAAGTATTATTACATTTCTATCCAAATATAATCAATTTGTATTTATAGAAACTTTATTGCATATTTCTATGATGATGAATGATGAATTGCTTGATTTATTTGAAAAAATTTAAATATCCAAAGTCGTTTCAGCTCTTGGTAAATAAGTAAATATTAATATTTTTTATTAAATTTTGTACCTTGTGTTAGTATTTTTTATTAATCCATAAATGGAATCTTAAAGTTTCTGCATATATTCTCTCTGCACTATAAAATTATTGAATTTTTGCATTTAATGACTTATTATATTTATAATTGATCCAAATTCTACTAGATATATTCAATTCATCTACTTCAGTAATATGCTCATATTGTGAACTTTGTGAAAATGAAAATCATATTAGATTTTTTCATTAAAGGATAAAAATATATATTAAGAATTTTGCACTTTCTGTTTCAGTATCAGTTTTTTTTAAAATATCATTTCCATGTCTGCTCGTTTTTTCCAAGAATTTGATTGTTTGTTTATGAATTTCGACTTAAATATTCCTGGTTAATTACTTAATTTTACTTAATTGCTCTTTTTTGCTATATTGTAGAAGCAGCGATTTATTTTATTCATCTCTTAATTTATTTCTCATCGAGTTTTGCACTTATCTATTTGTTTGTGTATTACTTTTTGATATTCTAGGCACCTAATAAATTTCGAACTTTTCATAAATCCATTTTTAATTGAATAAAATTACGTTTTTTAATATTTTCTACTACTTTTCTACTAGAGATAATCTGAACATAATTTTTTTTTTTACTTTTTGAGGTTGTAATAATGCATTTTGTGGACAAAATATCTTTTTAATGAATCATTATTTTTTGATACTATTGTTTCTACAGCAATGTTGTAGTTTAACGATTTAACATTAATATATATTTGATTTTATATATCCATATTGACATAAAAATAATATTGTACGAATAATGCCAGTATAATATATTTATTACAAACTACTTTAATTCTAATGAAATTTTCTAGAATTTTTGAACGTTTACATTCATTGAATAAAAAATGAAAATTGTTGCATTTTAATTGTTCACAATTCTTCTCAAATAACCAAATACAAAATACTAAAAACGAAATCTTTCACTTATTATACTTATTTTTATGAATGAATTTCATATTTCATGTAAAACATTTAGAATTTTGGAAAACTTTCAATTTTATGTAAAATCGAAAAAATTTACATATACATGCACAAATTGTTCATGTCTAAATATTATCTATTTAATTTTTGATTGACAATTATTTTACAAATAAGAACGTTTTTTATATATTTTCTGAACTTTGGTTTGCATTTCTATTTTGTTAATCCATCCTGAAATTCAAAAAGCAAATCAATTTTCATGTATTCCCTCAAATTTGACTTGAACATTTTAATGATATAACGTTTTTCGATACGTATAAAATTTTCAAAAATTATTTAATTCATATTATAATAGATAGATCATTTTTGGGGCTTTTGTATTTTACTTCATTTTCTTTATTTTGTATTTGATCAGTCGTAAAAACTCAAATAAATTGTACAAATATTTGTAAGTAGTTTGAATATATTTATGCTGTTCTTGTGATATTTTTATCATTTCATAATTTGTAACTGTTTTGCGCAAAACAAAATTTCAAAAGTTAGAGTTGCATTCAGACCCTCGTTGAAAAAATATTTATAAATTCAGTTTAGTTTTGGATTTGCTATTGTATAATTCATAATAGTTAAAGAATGTATATTTCTTGATTTGATCTAATATTTAATTGTGACAATTGTTTCTTTATATATATTACTGACGACTGAATTTTTATTTATTGTAATTTCAATATAATTCTGACCTGAGGTTGTTTATCGTACATATTATCAAATAATAAAATGAATAACTTATAAATATGAATTTTCTAACAAATTTTTATATATGCCAAAATATGTATATGGAACTCTATCAGTTATATTTGTAAATTGTATTAAGTAATTACATTTCACTTGAATTATTACATATTTGAGTCGCTGTTTAATAATATGTACAAACATCAACGTTTTTGTGAAACATTAGGAAACTCACCTCTAACATTTATTTTAAATTATCGAATGATATGTGCCGCAATCTATATATTTCTTGAGTTATATTTTAATTTCTATATTTACTGTAACTAGAAATACAAATAATCTGTTCAACTGAATCTACTTTTACTTGATCTCATATTTAAATATATAAATTAATATACAAATTTATATAGTAAGAGCTATGAAGTAAAATTCTTCAATTCCAATGCTTATCCGTAAAATACTTTTATCTTCCCGATTTTATGATAAATTTGATCAAATATTAAATGTTTATGAATTTGAAAACTTTTTTATTATTAATATTAAATTGTTAAACTATATGCTTGTTTGCCAATAATTTTATATATACTTTGTTGGCATACTTTAGATATTTTATATTTAAACATAACTTGGACAATGTGTCACAATATGAAATATAAGTAATTTTCTTAACATAAGTTTTTATTCATTTAGTTTATATTTTCCACAGAAACTTCAATAAGATTGAAATTTTTCTCTTTTTCTCGGTCTATTTCTCCTAATAAGACTACTTTTTCGCCGCAAACTATAAATACTCCTCTAGGTATATCTCCATATTCTTTTCCTACATGAATCTTGTTCTAAATAATCCTAATCTGAATTCTATAGTTCGATGAAGAAGTAAATTAGCAAATTGATCTACGCGCCTCAAGTATCCAATCAATGTTCTTTTGAAATGAGCTTTTTATCAAGTTCATCCAGTATTCATGGTTTTTATTTTATGTGATCCAAATGTATATGATTTAAAAATGTATGCAATATTTAGGTTCAGTTTTACAAATTGCAACATACATAGTATAAATACAACAGTTGGTCAATTTTATTATTCAAATATAACCAAAAAACTATAATATCGTTGTTTATCGGACTAACTCTTCTATGAAGAATTAACGAAAAAAATGCTTGTAATAACTTTGTACGTTTAACAATTATTTATTGAAATTATATTATTATATTTTTACTGACTATAACTATCATCATAAGCTATGTTTGAGTGCATCTATGAAACCTAGATTTCGTACATATTTTTACATATAATTTTGAACATTTTAAACCGATTACTTACTAAATTTGGCAGCCTGCCCCTTCTGACCACTCTGTCGATTTCTTAATACTTTTTTTGTCTTGAACGTAGTTGGCCACCATTGACTGTGGTTGTAGGAATTAAAAAATACTCCTACTAATACAAGCCATTTTGAATTTATTTAAATCACTTGAAAATGAGATTTTGTCTTATTTTGTAATTGTTGGATCCTGCTGCCTTTTCATTCATAATATATTTTCATCGCCGTCCTGGTGTATGTCCATCACGTTTTGCACACATTGCTTGAATATTATAAACATATTATAAATATTTTTAAATAATTTAATTATAATAAAATATAAAATCTTGCATTTACAAAATCTGATAAAATTTTGTCCAATTTTTATTTCGCCAAATTTTTGATTGTGTGCTGAATAACTAAATGTAAAATCATTTCAAACAAAATGTGAAAACATAAACAACAAAATCGTTTATTCACTTTAAGTTTAATATTAAAATATTTAAATATATTTAAACTGCTCGTTTTAGTGACATAAAATAATAGAAAGTTCTTAAAGCTGCATCAAACTATTTTGATAGTAGTAAAAGTATTTTTTAAAACTTATCGGTTTGTATGAATCGTTTGTGTTATTTTAACAATTGGAATATATTTATTGAAACTAATAACCAAAGATAATTGAAATCAATGATTTTATTACTAACAATTTTTGTTTTATTTTACCAAAATTATCATCTGAATAAATTTATGAAAGTTATATACATATATATTACATATTATTGACAATTTATCAACTTTTAATATATTTTCAAAACTTATTTCTTAGTGATTTAATATTTTCATACTAATATTTAATTTCATTTAACATGTCATTCGAGATTCTATATTCAACATAAGTATTTTATAATTTCATTTGATTGTATATTTTTAAATTTAAACTTGATCTATTTATAATTTTGGTCTGACTAAAAAATAAAGTTAAATCGTACTTTCATATAATTATCAAATTGCACTGCCCGGTTGTGATTTTTAATTTTTTTTTGGCATTAATCAAATTAAATATAATGTAAGTAATTTATTTTTTGATAGGTTATAAAGAATTTTAGAGCCATAATTTTTAATATTTTTAATGAAAGCTTTAAAAAATCTTATAATACGATTTTTTTATGGAATATTAAATCCAATTATACTAAGCAGTCATATCTTGAAATCCTATATCAAATTTTTGCCCTATGAAATATAAGAAATTATATTCATATTATTTTTATATTTAAATTAATGACGCTATATTCAAAATCAACATCAACATCAACTACAATTCAGTTAGTATATAGAACTGAATAAGGAATAACTAAATTAAAATTCCTATGCTATGCTCGTTTAAATATTTCATTTTTTTAACAATCTATACTAAATCTTATGATTTTACTCTACCAAAATACTTTAAGTAGTTGCATAAATGAAATTCTCAAGTTTTTGTTTAAGTCTGTAAGCATAATACAGTATATTATTATAGCCAAAACGTTCAACACTTTTTTGGATAAAATACAATTATCTTCGTTTTTTACAATTTTTGCTTGAATTTAGCCAATAGCAATGACAATCTCAATACCATTCAAAAATATTTTTAATTTTTGACAATATTCATATTAGAATAAGTGCTTCTGTTAGTTTTATTATTTGCTCCAATTAACCAAATGCATATAGCTCTCGAATACTTTTACTTATTATACAATCATTTTATAATGGATTCAGACCCTCGTTAAAAAAATGTTTATAAATTCATTTTAATTTTGGATTTGTTGTTGTATAATTCATAATAGTTATAAAATGTATATTTATTGATTTGATCTAATATTCAATTGTGACAATTGTTTATATATATTTAAACTGACGACTGAAAACTTGTGAAACATTAGGAAACTCGCCTAACATTTAATTTAAATTTTAAATGATTTTTTTTAATTTTATTTGCTATATTCGCTATTACTAGAAATACAAATAAAATGTATAATTAAACCTACATTCATAACCCGTATTTCGATGTCTAATTTAATATACATATTTACATAATGAAAGCTATGAAATGAAATTTTTCAATTTTTCCCTTACTGATGACTCTAAAGTTGATCAAATATTAAGTATTGATGAATTTGCAAACTTATTTAATAGTATTAAATTAACTGCTTGTTTATCTATAATTTTATTTAATTTTATATTGTGACGACTCAGAACGCATCTATGAAACCTTCATTTCGTACATATTTCTGCATATAATTTTAAAAATTTTAAACCGATTACTTACTAAATTTGGCCGTCTACCCCTTTTGATTACTTTGTCGATTTCCTTATTATTTTTGTCTTGGACGTAGTTGGCCACCATTATTTGTACCAATGGTTGTAGGAATGAGAAAATCGACTCCTACTATTTTAAGCTGATCACCTGAAAAGTGATATTCATATATATTGGCAATAATTGAATATATTTTTGTATTTGTTTTACAATATTTTTATAATCAATTTAGAAATGAGATGTCGTCTTTTTCTGTATTTTTAAATCCTGCTACCGATTATGCATCTCTAAAATCTTTATTATATGAATGGATGTTATTTTCTTCTCAGTATTTTTTATACTTACATATTATGTTTTCAAAATCAAATACAATATCTATTTGTTATGAAGTTTTTTTATTCCAATATATTGCATTCGTAAATCTCCAAATTTGAATGTTTTTCACGGAAAGTTTTCACAAAAACTTCAGATTTTTTAAAATAAATGTGAATTTTGATTAGAACTTGTTCACTATAAATTTATTTTTTGCTTGCATTTGTATATTATTATATCGACACTATAAAATTACTGATTTATTCTAAGTTAATTATTTAACGAATTTTATTTGGACATTGTGTACTTTTGTATGTAGTTGTTTTCTGATTAGCTGTTGATTTACTCTGCAATTATTTCACAAATTAAAAAATAAAAAATTCTTGCATTCACTAAAATCTGATAATGTTTTATACAATTTATATTTTGCCAAATTTTTGTATCGCGTACGAATAGCTAAATGCAAAATCAATTCAAACAAAATTTGAAAACGTAAAGAAAAAAAGCGATTGTTTTCTTTCAATATATTTTATTCAATTGTTAAGTGACATAAAATAATAGAAAGGTTTTAAAGTTGCCTGAAAACATCTTCATACTAGTAAAAGTTTTTCTTGAAAAAAAAAAAACATTGTTTGAATCATTTGTATTATTATAACTATTCGCATATATTTATTGAAACTAATAACCATAAATTAACTTTATGATTTTAATATTAACAATTTTTGTTGTATTTTGCGAATATCAGTTCTCAAATAAATAGTATTTTTGCTTAATATAATAGCTATGTATATATATATATATATATATATATATATATATATATATATATATAAGTATAAGTCCATATAGTTATCAAATTGTAGTGCCATATTGTATTTTTGAATTTTTTTCGACATTAATCGAGGTACAAATCTGTTGTTTTGAAATTATCTATTTTTATATAAGCAAATGGTTATTTTTTTTGTAGAAGATGAAAATTTTTGCAGCAATATTTACAAGCACAAGTAACAAAATAATCCTCACCAATTTCGTCGAACGAATCAACTTCTTGAATTCTTTCCATTCTATATCGAAACTTTTTGCTTCGAAACAGAAATACGTTTACGTCGTGTCTATTTATAACGATAATTACTAAATTTTATGATTTTAATCTACTAAAATACTGTAAATAGTTGCATACATCAAATTCTCAACTTTTTGTTTATAGTTAGTATAATAAAGTAGATCTTTGTACCCCTTGTATTGTGTTTTGGGTCTCATCATGACAACGATGATGTCCATAATGTTCAACAGTTCTTTGGATAAAATCCAATTATCTTAGACGAGTAGAATTTTGTAATTTTCTAATGAAATTAGCCAATAGCTCTCCCATATTACCCATTGTGATGCAAATTTATGAATGGAAAAACATACTTATTAAAACTTTAAATATACTTACCTACTATTATATATAATTATTGAAAATTTCATTTTGTTAATCAAAAATTTTTTCAATTATATTATTTAATTATTAGTTGGATTGGTATTACCGTTTGGAATTTGTTGTAAATAATTTCTGAAACTAATTTATGAACAATTAAAAAAAAACTAATTTGTTAATAACAAAATGCATAATACTATATATTCGAAAACTATTACTTAATTGCTTCCATTAGCTCCATTTTAAAAAGAAAATAATATATTTTATGTGTAACATAATGTTAAACAATATTATTAAATCTGGTGCTTACTATGAATTCTATAATAATCATGATCTACTTTTAATTTTAATCTAACTTTAGATTGAAGTATGAATTTTAATTTTGCTATTTGTTCTATCGTAAATTTATTTTGGAATTTAACGGTGTTTGTCTGCTTTCAGTGATTTTTATTAAATATAACTTGTATTTTAATTATTTGTTTTGAACTTCTGATTGGTTTTTTACATATTACCAACTACTTGCATATAGAGAAAATCTGAATGTAAAAACTTTTCTCTTTGCATCTTTTTTAGCAAATCCGTTGTCATATGGCATTTCGTTTTCTAACAAAATATCTTTTTATTAAAGTAATAATTTGATTTGGCTGGTTTTTGGTCTTACTATTTTTTTACGATTCCACATTGTACAAACATTTTAATATCTGTAAACTAATAATCATATAATATTTTTTCGGCTTTTTCATCATTTTGACTGAGTTATTCTAAAAAAGCCATTTCAATGGAGTAGACAATCTTCTGAAATATATACTCAAATGTCAAATTGGAAGGTTTCTGTTAATATTGATACATTTATTCCCTATTATAACTTATTTTTTATAAATTATATCGGATGCTTTTAGTAAATGTGCCTTTTGAATTTACCTATATTACATTTTTATACAAATATAATCAATTAGTATTTTTAGAAACTTTATTGCATATTTCTTTGATTCTATATATTAGAAGAATTGGCTTGATTTTTTTAAATAAAATTATCTTTTCTTGCTAAGTCAAACTTCAAATGTTGCTCTAGCTCCAGCTCTTGGTAAATAATTAAATAATAATTATTTTTGTTAAATTTTGTGCTTGTTTCAGTATTATTGTCAATCCATAAATATCTGCAAAAGTAATCTAATCGCTAAATGGAATCTTGAATCTTCTTCAGATATTCTCTCTGCATTATAAATATTATCGAATTTCTATAAATTTTTGAAGCATTTTAAAATCGTTTAATATTGTCAACCGATTTCACTGATATTTTATACTACAATTTCATAGTTCCGAAATTACTTCTAAGATTGTGCATTATACAACTAATGGTTGAAGGCGTTACTTTTTCTAAAGTTTCCTAAACAATTAATTTTGAATTTTGATTTGTTTTCTTCTCTTTTGTTTTATTTATAAATATTTTCATAGATGTTTCTAATGAAAAATTAAGAGAATATCATAACATTTATTTTGATTTGTCCAATTGTTTATTGATAAATTACCTTTAACTTCTTATATTCATTCTAATGACTAATGATTTTTATAATTGATTCTAATTTTACTTGATCATGTATTCATATATTCTACTTCAATAATATGGTCATATTGTGAACTTTGTGAAAATGAAAAACTTTCATCTTATTTGATTTTTTTTATTAAATGATAAAAATAAATATTAAGAATGTGGCACTTTCTGTTTCAGTATCAGTTTTTTTAAATATTATTTTCATGTCTGGTCGTTTTTGACAGTAATTTGATTGTTTTTTATCAATTTTGACTTAAAAATTCAACAAATTGTTTCATTTCATGAATTAATTCTCATTGAGATTTGCACTTATCTATTTATGTATTACCTTATAAAATTCTGGGCATCTAATATATTTCGAACACTTTTTATTAACGAATAGAGACACTTTTTGGCGAATATTTTGAATGCATATATTCTGAATTACGAGTATGTCTTATAAATACAGTTTCAATTGTACAAATTTTGATCTAATTCTATTTATACTTGCGTATAGAGAAAAACTGAACATAAAAAATTTTGCTGTTTTTACACATCTTGCGATTATAATAATGCATTGTTAATCTGATCAACTTTAATTTTATGTGAAATCGATATAATTTATATATACCTGCACAAATTGTTCATGTCTGTTTATTTGTTTAATTTTTAATGTAAAATTAGTTACCAATAACAACATTTTCTATTGGAACATCTTTCTATAAATATTTTTATAGTGAAAACTATAAAATGAAATTTTCAATTTCAATGCATATCTGTAATAAAATTTTCTTTTCCCGATTTTATGAATCTAAATTTAAATTTGATCAAATATTAAGTAATAATAAATAAATAAAAAAAAAAAAAAAAAAAAAAAAATATTAAGTGTTGATGATTTTGCAAACTTATTTAATAGTATTAAATTAACTCTTGTTTATCTATAATTTTAATTATTTTTATATTGTGACGAACTCAGAATGCATCTATGAAACCTAGATTTCGTACATATTTCTACATATAACTTTGAAAATTTTGAACCGATTACTTACTAAATTTGGCAGTCATTATTAAATATTGAACACAATTATAATTAGCAGTCATAAATAACAATACATTTTATTTATAACTCCTATTCTAAAATGTTTGCCTTACAAAAAATTATAAATTATATTCAGTTTCTTTTCATATATAAGTTATAGTGACTATTTTAAACCATATTATATTTTAATCTAAGAACATATTATATTACGATTGATTTCATAAGTATTACTCTTAATTTTTAAACATATTAATGAGCATAAATTAATCGACAAGTTCTGCACAACACAAATCTTGATTTATTACAATAACAAATGCAATTCAGTTTATTATTTATCTTGGCTATATTATTGATATAATCACGAAAATTATCTTGATCAATTTCGTCGAATGGATCAACTTCTTGAATTCTTTTAATTATAAATTGAAACTTTTTGCTTTGAAACAGAATTGCGTTCACGTCGTGCCTATTTATAATGATAAATATTAAATGTTATGATTTTACTCTACTAAAATACTTCAGATAGTTGCATACATTAAATTTTCTAGTTTTTGTAGAACTTTAAATGAAATTAGCCAATAGATTTCCCACATTGGTAATTGTGTAGTACTTGCAAGATAAATGATGCAAATTTATATTGTTCGATAAGGTGCAATTTATTATCAATAGATATACTGAATGGATCAAACTATTTTTATATATACTTGTTGAAAAATCATCAATTCCATTATACTATTATTAAATAGATTTGTCATATATTTCGTCTTCAAATCATGAACCTCATGAATTCAAATAACCAAATGCATAATACTTTATATTGCAAAACTTTTACTGATTATACTTCCATTTTATAAATAAATAATATATTCCATATAAAACATAATGTTAAACAATATTAATGAATCTAGTGCATACTTTGAATACTTTGATAATAATTATCTTTTAATTTTAATTTAACCTTAGATTGAAGTATGAATTTTAATACTTTTTCCATACTTTTGTGATAATTAACTAATAAATTTGTTTTATAAGACTTAATTTTAGTAATCATTATTTTTACTCAATACAAATATAATAACGATCTATATGAAAATAATATGTGAATAATGATATATGCTCTTCTGCTATATAATCATTTTTTTAAATTCAAATTACTTTGTAGTATTTGAATGTATTTATTCATTAATCAAATAATTAATTGTTGCATAAGCCTTATAATTTTTTGGTTACAACTTTACTCTATACTTACAAAATTATAAGTGCAAAGCCTCAAATTTACTCAATATTCTTATTATTTCATAATTAAGTGTCTTACATATTCTTATGTGATAACTTACATGATTATTGCAAATCCGAATCAATTTTTAACAAATCTCAATTTCTTTGCAAGTCCCTCTAAATTTATGTAAAAATTTAGGAAACTTCTTTATCAAACATTTTGACATCTGTAAACTAATCATATCATGTTTTTTTCAGATTTTTTATCAATTTCAATGTTATATTCATATTGTGATTTATATTACCATAATGTATTAATACTTCACCTAATATTTTTTTACCTAACTAATTCGTAGTTATTCTAAAAAAGTGATTTTAATAGAGTAAACTATCTTCTGAAGATATTTATACAATATTTTATTTCTCATTATAACTTATTGTTTATAATCAAATTTAGCAAATGTTTTATGTATACATATAAATCCATTTATGGTTAAAATTGTAAATTTCAATTCTAACAAATTCATTAACTTTTAAGTTTAACTTTTTTGTTGAATTTATAATGAACAAGTAATTATTCATTAAAATTGATTAATATGTTTTTTAAATAAATATAATCAATTTGTATTTATAGAAACTTTATTGCATATTTTTATGATGAATGATGAATTGCTTGACTTATTTGAAAAAAGTCAAATATTCAAAGTCGCTTCAGCTCTTGGTAAATAATTACATATTAATTATTTTTATTAAATTTTGTGGTTTGTGTTGATATTTTTGTTAACCCATAAATGGAATCTTAAAGATTTTGCATATATTCTCTCTGCATTATAAATATTATTGAATTTCTGCATTTAATGACTTTATAATGAATATAATATGAATTATATGCATTATATTTATAATTATTCCAAATTTTACTAGATCATATATTCAACTTATCCACTTTAGTAATATGTTCATATTATGAACTTTGCGAAAATGAAAATCATGTTAGATTTTTTCATTAAAGGATAAAAATAAATATTGAGAATGTGGCACTTTCTGTTTCAGTATCAGTTTTTTCTAAATATCATTTCCATGTCTGCTCGTTTTTGCCAAGAATTTGATTGTTTGTTTATGAATTTTGATGTCAATATTCAACAAATGGTCTCTTTTTAGCTATATTGCAAAAGCAGCGATTCATTTTATTCATCTCTTAATTATATTTCTCATCGAGTTTTGCACTTATCTATTGTATTACATTTTGATATTCTAGACACTTAATAAATTTAGAACTTTTTATAAATATATTTTTAATTGTATAAACTTTTGTTTTTTAATATTTTCAACTACTTGCATATAGAGATAATCTGCACATAAAAAATTTCTCCTCATTTTTAAACTTCTTGCGGTTATAATAATGCATTTTATGAACAAAAAAACTTACTACAGTTTCTACAGCAAAGCTTTAGTTTTACGATTTTACATTAATATATTTGATTTTATATATCCATATTAACATAACAATAATGTTGTACGAATAATGTCAGTATAATATATTTATTTCAAACTACTTCAATTCTAATGAATTTTTCTAGAATATTTGAACGTTTATATTCATTAAATAAAAAATAACAATTGTTGCATTTTAATTTTTCACAATTCTTCTCAAATAACCAAATACAAAATACTATAAACTTCGAAATATAGTGCAACAGTGAACTCTTTTACTCATTATACTTATTTTTATAAATGAATTACATATTTCTTGTAAAGCATTTAGAATTTTGGAGTGTTTTTTTTAAATCACATTATTTAATGCTCTGGTACTTGATTCTAATACTTTGTTAATCCTGAGTAACTTTAAATTTTATGTAAATTCGATAAAATTTACATATACATGCACAAGTTGTTCATGTCTAAATATTATCTATTTAATTTTTGATTGACAATTATTTTACAAATAAGAACGTTTTTTATATATTTTCTGAACTTCGGTTTGCATTTCTATTTTGTTAATCCATCCTGAAATTCAAAAAGCAAATCAATTTTCATGTATTCCCTCAAATTTGACTTGAACATTTTAATGATATAATGTTTTTCGATACGTATAAAATTTTCAAAAATTACATGATTGCATATTATAATAAATCATTTTTGGGGCTTTTGTATTTTACTTCATTTTCTTTATTTTGTATTTGATCAGTCGTAAAAACTCAAATAAATTGTACAAATTTTTGTAAGTAGTTTGAATATATTTATGCTGTTTTTGTGATATTTTTATCATTTCATAATTTGTAACTGTTTTGCGCAAAACAAAATTTCAAAAGTTAGAGTTAGATTCAGACCCTCTTTGAAAAAATATTTATAAATTCAGTTTAGTTTTGGATTTGCTATTGTGTAATTCATAATAGTTAAAGAATGTATATTTCTTGATTTGATCTAATATTCAATTGTGACAATTGTTTCTTTATATATATTTTTACTGACGACTGAATTTTTATTTATTGTAATTTCAATATAATTCTGACCTGAGGTTGTTTATCGTACATATTATCAAATAATAAAATGAATAACTTATAAATATGAATTTTCTAACAAATTTTTATATATGCCAAAATATGTATATGGAACTCTATCAGTTATATTTGTAAATTGTATTAAGTAATTACATTTCACTTGAATTATTACATATTTGAGTCGCTGTTTAATAATATGTACAAATATCAACGTTTTTGTGAAACATTAGGAAACTCACCTAACTTTTAAGTTTTAAATTTTATTTAATTTGCTATATTCACTATTACTAGAAATCTAAATAAAATGTATAATTAAACCTACTTTTATAACTCGTATTTAGTATCTAATCAAATTCTTACCGATTTTGTGACTCTAAATTTAAATCTGATCAAATATTAAGTTTTGATGCATTTGCAAATTTATTTAATAGTATTAAATTAACTGCTTGTTTATCTATAACTTTAATTAATTTTATATTGTGACGACTCAGAACGCATCTATGAAACCTAGATTTCGTATATATTTCTGCATATAATTTTGAAAATTTTAAACCGATTACTACTAAATTCTGACTACTCTGTCGATTTCCTTATTATTTTTGTCTTGGACGTAGTTGGCCACCAAAATTTGCACCAGTGGTTGAAGAAATTAGAAAATCGACTCCTACTAATTTAAGCTGTTCACCTAAAAATTAATATTTATATATTCTCAATAATAGTATAAAAATATTTTTGTATTTGTTAGATCCGGCTGCCATTTATGCACTTCATTCAAATTTCCACAAATATTTAGCCCTTGTATATTTTTTCAGTATTTTTACTTGACTTTTACAGTACGAGATAATGCATTTTTATTATTATTAATATAATTGTTATAAATATTGTAATTCAATTCATATTGATTAGTTTAATTCAAATTGATCAATTTACTTAACATTTTCTTCTGAGTTATTGTCTGGATGTAAATCTTTTTTCATATGAATAGATATGATTTTCTGATCAGCAGATAAATTACTTATTTATTCAGAACCTTTTAAATTAACTATTTAACAAATTTTGATTGGACATTGTGTACTTTTGTATGAAGTTGTATACTGATTAGCTGTTGATTTACTCTGCAATTATTTCACAAATTAAGAAATTTTTTTTTTGCATTCACTAAAATCTGATAATATTTTTTACAATTTATATTTTGTCAATTTTTTGTATTGCGTATAAATAACTAAATGTAAAATCATTTCAAACAAAATTTGACAACATAAAGAATAAAATAGTTTGTTTACTTTAGATATATTTAATTGTTAAGTGACATAAAATAATAGAAAGTTTTTAAAGCTGCTTGGAAACATCTTCATACTAGTAAAAGTTTTTTTTAAATTTAATATTAATATAAATATTCCCATATATATTTATTGAAACTAATAACCATAAATTAAATTTTATATTTTAATATAAACAATTTTTGTTGTATTTTGCGAATATCAGTATTTGCTATTTGGGATTTTGGTCTAGTTATCAAATTGTAGTGCCATATTTTATTTTTGAATTTTTTCGGCATTAATCGAAGTACAATTCTGTTATTCTGAAATTATGTATTTTTAAATAAGCAAATGGTATATCTTTTCAATATAATCAATTAAAATTTTATTAAACCTGAAAACTCGATTACATTTTTTTAACAAAATATTGAACTTAATTATACTTCGAAATCATAAATGAGATTATTTTTTATACATAATTCCTATTCTAAAATTTTTACATCATAAAATATTATAAATTATATTCAGATTTTTTTCATATATGACTAGGTGTGACAATTTTAATCCTACATTATATTTTATTATTATTGACTTCATAAGTAATCTTCTCAATTTTTGCACTAGGGCAGATCTGATGTGTCCACAATTTCTGCACAACACAAATATTGATTTATTACAAAAACATATGCAATTCAGTTTATTATTTATCTTGGTTAAATAATTGATATAATCACGAAAATTATCTTGACCAATTTCGTCCAATTTCAACGATCAACTTCTTGAATTCTTTTAATTATAAATCGAAACTTTTTGCTTTGAAATAGAATTGCGTTTACGTCGTACCTATTTTTAACGATAAATAATAAATGTTATGATTTTACTCCACTAAAATACTTCAGATAGTTGCATACATCAAATTTTCTAGTTTTTGTAGAACTTTGAATGAAATTAGCAAATAGCTTTCCCATATTCGCAAATGCAGAGTACCTGAAAGATAAATGATGCAAATTTATATTGTTCAATAAGGTGCAATTTATCATCGATAGATATACTGAATGGATCAAACTATTTTTATATATACTTATTGAAAAATCATCAATTTCATTATACAATTATTAATTGCATTAGTCATATATTTCGTCTTCAAATCATGAACCTGATGAATTCAAATAACTAATTATACTTCCATTTTATAAATAAATAATATATTCCATATGAAACATAATGTTAAACAATATTAATGAATCTAGTGCATACTTTGAATACTTTGATAATTTTTTTTTTTTTTTTTTTAATTTCAATAATTATTACAACTGCTAATTTATTAACATCAAGTAATATTGATAAATAATAATATAAATTTAAATAAATAAAAGAGCAAAGGATAAAATTTACATAAAAATAAGATCCGTAATATGATTTAATGTAAAATATAAGCAAATAATAATAAAAATAAGATTAATAAATAATATAAATAAAATTTCAGAATAATAAAATAATACTAGAAAAATAATAAAATATAACAAAATAACAATAATAGAAATAGTAAGATAATATTAATAATAATAATAATAATAATAATAATAATAATAATAACAATAATAATAATAATAATAACAATAATAATAACAATAATAATAATAATAATAATTTACAAATTTATGAGATCGTTTGGAATTTTTCGTTTGTCTTGTTGGGCGCGCTTCAGAGTATACTTTGATAATAATGATCTACTTTTAATTTTAATTTAACCTTAGATTGAAGTATGAATTTTAATACTTTTTCCATACTTTTGTGATAATTAACTAATAAATTTGTTTTATAATACCTAATTTTAGTAATCACTCTTTTTATTCAATATAAATATTTGTTTTATTAACAATCTATATGAAAATAATATGTGAATAATGATATATGCTCTTCTGCTATATAATCCTTTTTTTTAATTCAAAATACTTTGCAGTATTTGAATGTATTTATTCATGAATCAAATAATTAATTGTTGCATAAGCCTTATAATTTTTGGGTTACAACTTTACTCTATAAAGTAAACTTATAAAATTATGCAACAGTCTCGAATTCAATTAATAATCTTATTATTTTATAATTAAGTGTCATACATATTCCTGTGTGATAACATACATGATTATTGCAAATCCGACTTAATTTTTAACAAATCTCAATTTCTTTGCAAGTCCCTCTAAATTTATGTAAAAGTCGTATTAGGAAACTTCTTTATCAAACATTTTGACATCGGTATACCAATCATACAATATTGTTTCGGCTTTTCATCATTTTCAATGTTATATTTATACTGTAGTTTATTATATAGTACCTCAGTACGTTAATACTTCACCTAATATTTTTTTACCTAACTAATTTGTAGTTATTCTAAAAAAGTCATTTTAATAGAGTAAACTATCTTCTGAAGATATTTATACAACATATTATTGCTCATTATAACTTATTTTTATAATCAAATGCTTTTAGCAAATGTTTTATGTATACATATAAATCCATTTATGGTTAAAATTGTAAATTTCAATTTCGACAAATTCATTAACTTTTAAGTATTATATTACATTTTTATCCAAATATAATCAATTTGTATTTATAGAAACTTTATTGCATATTTCTATGATCATTAGATGAATTGCTTGATTTATTTGAAACAAGTAAAATATCCAAAGTCGCTTCAGCTCTTGGTAAATAATTAAATATATATTAATATTTTTTGTAAAATTTTGTGCCTTGTGTTGGTATTTTTGTTAATCCATAAATGGAATCTTAAAGATTCTGCAAATATTCCTTCTGCATTAAAAATATTTTTGAATTTCTGCAAATTATCGATAAACCTTTAAAATAAATTACATTTAACGTCTTGTATTTATTTTAATGACTTATTATTTTTATAATTAATCCAAGTTTTACTGGATCATGTATTCAATTTATCTTCTTTAATAATATGTTCATATTGTGAACTTTGTAAAAATGAAAAGCTTTCATCCTATTTTTTTTTTTTTTCAATATATGATAAAAATAAATATTAAGAATGTGGCACTTTCTGTTTCAGTATCAGTCTCTGTTTAAATATCATTTCCATGTCTACTCGTTTTTGCCAAGAATTTGATTGTTTGTTTATTAATTTCGACTTAAATATTTAACAAATTGTTTCTTTTTTGCTATATTGTAAAAGTAGCGATTTATTTTATTCATCTCTTAAATAATTTCACATCGAGTTTTTCTCTTATCTATTTGTTTGTGAATTCCTTTTTAATATTCTAGGCACCTAATATATTTCGAACTTTTTATAATTACATTTTTAATTGTATAAACTATATTTTCAACTACTTGCATAAAGAGATCTGAACATAAGAAAATTCTGCTGTTTTTGCACTTCTTGCAGTTGTAAAGATGCATTATGTGAACAAATAATCTTTTTAATAAATTATTAATTTTTGGTGCTACAGTTTCTACTGCAATGCTGTAGAAACTGTTGTATCGAAATCTTTTACTTATTAAACTTATTTTTATAAATGAATTACGTATTTTGTGTGAAACATTTCGAATTTTTGAGTGTTTTTTTTTAAATCACATTATTCAATGCTCTGGTACTTGATTCTAATACTTTGTTAATTCTGAGCAACTTTAAATTCTATGTAAAATCGAGAAAATGTACAAATACATGCACAAATTGTTCATGTCTTAATATTTATCTACTTAATTTTTGATTGACAATTATTTTACAAATAAGAACGTTTTCTATATATTTTCTGAACTTCGGTTTGCATTTCTTTTTTGTAATAGGTTCTGAATTGCGGGCTAAAACGTAGACGAAAAATTTTTCACTTTTCTGCTATTTGTAAAGAAACAGCTCGGCAGATCGTCGCACAAAACTGACAAACGATAGTTCTCGTCGAGATACATCGAACGGCTTTGAAATCGGCCCAGCCGTTTTTGAGAAAACGTCGATTTACGGCAAAAAATCTGTTCACATACACACACACACACAGACATACTTTTTCCAAATTTGATCTCATTCGATTCAGAATGGCTTGAAACGTCGAGAAAACATAAAATTAGCGAATTGAATTTTTTGATGAAAACATAAACTTCTCCTTCGGGAAGTTAAAAATCAAAAATGCCCATCTTATTTAAATATTTTTCGTTTCTTAAATGTTAATTATCCTATTTTTAATTTTATATGATATTTGTTTATTTGCTCTGAATTTCAAAATATATTTATTTTGTTTATTTTACATCATATTTAAATATTTGATTTATTATACGTAATTTATATTGTAAAATTGTGAAAGAAATTTCAAGTCGATAGGATTACTAGAAGTTTTTTTTTTTAATTGAAGTCGAAAAAAGTCTGGCCAGACCACGCCGACCGACGGAGGGTTAAATATAATATATTTAAATATTTCAATATTAATCTTAAAATACTCGTTTTAGTGACATAAAATAATAGAAAGTTGTTAAAACTTATTTTTATACTAGTAAAAGTCTTATCAATTCGTAAAAATAGTTCGTGTGAATCATTTGTCTATTTGAATATTTGTTCAAACTAATAATCCAAGATGATTGATCAATGATTTTAATACTAACAATTTTTGTTCTATTTTGCAAGTATTACCACCTGAATAAATTTATGAAAATTATATACATATATTACATATTATTGACAATTGTCTCAACTTTTGATATATTTTCAAAACTTTATATATTACTGCTTTAATATTTTCATAATAGTATTTATTTACATCTAATATGTCATTCGAGATGCTATATTAAACATAAGTATTTTATAAATTTATTTAATTATATATTATTAAATGAATATTTATTGAAACTTGACTTTATTTATTGATTTATAATTTTGGTCTGACTAGCAAATAAAGTTAAATCGTACTTTCATATAATTATCAAATTGTACATGGTACATTGAAAATATGTCCTGTTTTGATTTTTAATTTTCTTTTTGGCATTAATCGAATTAAATATTAAAGTAAATAATTTATTTTTTAATGAGTGTTAAATGATTTTGAAGCCATAATTTTTAATATTTTCATTGAAAGCTTTAGAAAATCTGATATTACGTATATTAGACATTTTCTGTTTTTTATGGAATATTTTTTTTTTACAATTCATGTAAGTTTCTTTGTATCTTTTGTATTGTGTTTTGTATTGTCTCATCATGGCAACGATGATGACTATAATGTTCAACACTTTGGATAAAGTCCAATTATCTTCGTTTGGTTCAATTTCGCTATTTTGCTATTTTATAAATGTTATGTGTAGAATTTTGTAATTTTCTAATGAAGTTAGCCAATAGCTTTCTCATATTGGCTATTGTGGAGGACCGCAAAAATAAATGATGCAAATTTATGAATGAATTTTGTTGGATTGATATTATTGTTTGGAATTTGTTGTAAATAATTTTTGAAACTAATTTATGAACAATTAAAAAAAACTAATTTGTTAATAACCAAATGCATAATACTATATACTCGAAAACTATTACTTAATTGCTTCCATTAGCTCCATTTTAAAAATAAAATAATATATTTTATGTGAAACATAATGTTAGGGTAGGGCGGGGCTAGTTGAGCACAGGGGCAAGTTGAGCAATCGAAATATCTCGAAAACTATTCGCTGTCCGTTTAGGCATTATATGGCGGAAAGATAAGAGGTTTGGGAGAAATAAAAATCCTGCGATCGCTAGTAGCCGCTGGACAAATGAGTGAGGCTCACGGGCGTTTTGTTTATTTTGAGACCAAAAAGTAAAAAAGTCATTCATCACGAGTTTTCGTCTAGTTTAGTCAAATGTTATTTATTTTTAACCAGGTAAATTTTATTCTTCCATATAATTATAGTACTTTTAATATGCACAGAGATTCTGGGTATAATTCTCACGGTTTTTCCGAGTTGGGGTTAGTTGAGCATAGTTGCTAAACTTGTTCTGTCACTAGGACAATTACCATTAACTTCCAAAAATTAATTATTAATTTTAAGATTCAAACTAAGTCCATGAGATATAATGGTAAAATAATTCCTAAGATACGATATTGTTTTGTTGATTCTACTTTTAGTTAATTATTCAAAGAAAATTACTATAAGTTTTGTTTTCTCTGTCAATAAATACTATTAATATAGAACTGGTTATTAAAAACTTATTTTATTTCATCACTAATCGACATTAAACCTATAATTTCATTATAATTTCTGAGTGCTCAACTTGCCCCACCTATGGGGTACGTTGAGCATACTTGACTTTTTGCATTTAAACAGCTGTAGCTTTTAAATTTTACATATTACAAAAAAATAGTATTAACACTTTTGTTAAGCGATAAACAACAAATCCATTAGGTCGTATAGCAATTTATTGAAACTTTTCATTGAGGAGCTACATCCGTTTAAGTAAAAATTTGCTCAACTAGCCCCGCCCTACCCTAAACAATATTATTCATTCTGGTGCATACTTTGAATTCTATAATAATCATGATGTACTTTTAATTTTAATCTAACCTTAGATTGAAGTATAAATTTTAATTTTGCTATTTGTTCTATCGTAAATTTATTTCGGAACTTAACCGTATTTGTCTGCTTTTAGTGATTTTTATTAAATATAACTTGCATTTTAATTATTTCTTTTGAACTTGTCATTGGTTTTTTAAATATTTCCAACTGCTTGCCTATAGAGAAAATCTGAACGTAAAAACTTTTCTCTTTGCATCTTTTTTAGCAAATCGGTTGTCATAATGCATTTTGTTTTCCAACAAAATATCTTTTTAATAAAGTAATAATTTGATTTAGCTGGTTTTTGGTCTCACTATTTTATTTCACAGCAATGCTTTTTACGATTCTACGTTTGTAATAATAAATTAACTAATAAATTTGTTTTATGAGTCTTAATTTAAATTATATCATTCGTTTTATTGAATACATATATTTGTGTATCTATATTAACAATCTATATAAAAATATATATGTGATTTTACACATTTATACTTAAACTCCTTTTTTCAACTACAAAATACTTTTTAGTGATTATATTCTAACTGTATCAGCCTTATACTTTTTGGCTACTACTTTACTTTATACTTGTAATATTATAATTTAATAATCTTATGCTTCTGTTTTGTCGTATATTGAATTCAAAGATAGTTTGCACTTATAAATTCATTTTCATCTGTTAAAATGTATCTTTTTTATTTACAACCTGTTGAAATTGTTGAAGAATTTCACGTATTTCCGCAAAAGCGTCCTACCCGGCGCCAATGACGCGAAAAAAATTGCAAGAACGATGACGTTGGGTCATTTTGACCCGACGTTTTATTGAGGATTTATAATAAAAAATATATACTTTTACTAAATTGTAATTAATGTTTACTAAATAAAGGTATTTTCTGCATAAAAATAAATAAAATAAAACTAATATATAATAATTAAACTTTTATTGACATACTTAACAAGACATGCAAAATCAACTTTGAACAAACAACATATGTTAATTATAAGTTTTGGTTTAAGTAATGTTAATAATCATTGGTAACAAACATCTTATAATACTAAAAAAGAGATCAAATTAAGTTATTTTTAATTATAAATGCCAATCAGTCTTCTATTTCCTCATTTACTGACATCGAACTACTACAATTATTGCAGTAGGTAATAAAATGATCAGGGCATATATAAATTTGACATTCATGACAGGTATGACTTGTCTTCTTATCTTTTTTGGACGGACATATTTGGCATCTCTTGCGAACGCCTAGAATCTTTCGAGGTGGTTCATCTGTGGTTTCACCTGTGAATTGTGCGATTCTTTTGCGCAGTTGACGTGGTAAATTCACTCGAGCTCGTCGCACTTGTAAATGTTCCTGCACCATGGCGAGTCCCAGATTTTTTAGGAAATGTCTTCTTTTCATGCGTGTATCATCATTATTAGCCCGGTATATTATGTTTGCGTTTATTTCCGATATATTTAGCATTGCAAAAAAGATAGTCAATGGCCATCGTTTTGTGTTTCTACTCACGTTGTATGACGCAGAAAGATTGTCCACTACATCCACTCCACTCTTGGTGTGATTGTAAAAGGATATGATGTCTGGTTTCCTTTTGTCACCTGTAGACTCATCAATTTTTTCGTCATGATGTAGACTGGACATCAATAAGACAACTTTATTTTTCTTTGGAATGTAGGAGACTAGAGTTATGTCCTTTTGATGTCCAAAGGTAGATGATCCTGGACATTTTCCACGTGTTGTAATGAATTGAGGTGGAATCTGCCGTTTGTTTTTGCGTAAGGTTCCAACTGCTGTAAGTTTATGTTCCGTTAGGAGGTGAGATACTAATTCATAACTCGTGAACCAATTGTCGAATGTTATGTTACGATGGCTTTTAGAAACGGGCAAGACGACGCGATTTACAACGTCAAAAGGTTTGTTGCTGAGTGAGTATGGGCCACTTGGCTGCTTTCCGCTATATATTTCTAAATTGGTCACATAATATGTTGATGCATCTACTAAGGCAAATATTTTAATTCCGTATTTGGCAGGTTTAGATGGAATATACTGCCGGAATTTGCAACGTCCTCGAAATGCAACCAACATCTCATCAATGGTGCAGTTTTCGCCTGGCGAATACATTTTTTGACACTGCTGTACAAACATCTCGAAAATATTCCTTATCGGCGCTAAATTATCGAATTGTTGTCTTTCAGCACGTGTAGATTTGTCATCAAAACGTAGGCAGCTTTGTATAAAGTAAAATCGCTGGATTGACATGGTGAGCCTGAAGATTTCTACGCCTGTACCATCTACTTGCCATAAATCACTCAAATTTTGTTTGTTTGAACGGTAAAATCCGGCAATATATAGAAGGCCTATGAATGCTTTCAGTTCACTAATTTCTATTTCTTCCATATATCTATGTTTGCTCAAATCGGCACACAATGCTCTCCTCTCTTGAATGTGTAAATTAGTACAGGTTTGAATCGTATTCAATATATCATCCGTTATGAATAAGCTCCAGGACTCAAATATAGTTTTTGCATTACGAGCAACGGATCTAACACCAGGTAAATCGGATATAATATTTTCTGATCTGGTACGTACGTTTGATCGTGCTGGTGTTTTTTGCCACAAAGTTCCATCTCTTCCTTTGAACACATGCCGATTTTGTTGACTTTGTAATCTCAAAAGGTCCAAATTGCTTGATGAATCAGAGTCCGCATCAGAATCACTAACTTGTTGTTCGGTGCCGCTATCGTTACTTCGTTCCGATAAATGGTCTTCAACCTCGGCGTCCGAAGTAGAATTTGATTGGTCTTCATCTGACTCTTCCAATATTTCCAATATTCTCCGCGGATCATTTGTCAGTGCCATTTTCTTCAAAAACCTATTAAAGAACACAAAAAATAAATATAAAATCACTAAATAGAAAATAAAAGTATGTCACGAAAATATTACATTTACAATGACGCTGGGTCAAACATACCCGATTGGACTTGACGCACGAGTTGCTCGTTGCGCGGGCGGCGTCGCACTGAGCGAACCATCGGGGCGGGTAGCGGGGAGGCATCGCTTCAGCTACTCAAACGCTTAAACCACATAACCCGGGTAAACAAAATATATGTTCGTTAAAAAACGTCTCGGGTCATTATGACCCAGCGTCATTGGCACCGGGTTAAATATTTATTTTATTATGATTAAATTTAATGTAATAATTTTATGTCGTTTGATTACTTAAATAATTAGTTCATATCCGACTGGACTTTTGAAAATACTCAATTTTTTTGCAAGGCCCTCTAAATTTATGTAAATATCGTATTAAGAAATTACTTTATCAAACATTTTAGCATCTGCAAACTAATCATATAATATTTTTTCGGCTTTTTTATTATTCTACTGAGTTATTCTAAAAAAGTCATTTTAATGGAGTAGACTATCTTCTGCAAAATATACCCAAATGACAAATTGGAAGTATTCTGTTAATATTGATAAAATTATTCCCTATTATAACATATTTTTTATAATTTATATCTTGCTAGATGGTCTTAGCAAATGTTTTATGATTATAAATTTTAATTCCAATTTTGACAAGTTTATTAACAATGAAGTTTGAAATATTTTTTTTGTTACAATTATAATGAACAATTAACAATTGAGTAATGTGCCTTTTGAATTTGGCCTATATTACATTTTCATCCAAAATTTAATCAATTTGTATTTTTGGGAACTTTATTGCATATTTGTATGATTATTAGGTCTTGTTTTATTCAAAATTAGTTCAATTGTCTTGATTTATTTAAAGAAAATTATCTTTGCTTGCTAAGTCAAACTTCCAATGTTATTCTAGCTCCAGCTCTTGGAAAATAACTAAATAATAATAATTTTCAATATCACTGTCAACTCATAAATATATGCAAAACTAAACTAATCGCTAAATGGAATCTTGAATTGAATCTAGATATAAATATTATTGAATTTCTATAAACTTTTGAAGCATTTTAAAATCGTTTAAATTTTTTGTCAACTGATTTTACTGATATTTTATAATACAATTTCATAGTTCCGAATTTACTTCTAAGATTGTGCATTATACAATTAATAATTGAAGGCGTTACTTTTTCTAAAATTTCTTAAACAATTAAGTTTGAATTTTGAATTGTTTTCACTTTCGTTTTATTTACAAATATTTTCATAGATGTTTCTGATGAAAAATTAAGAGAATACTATAAAATTTATTTTGATTTGTCGAATTGTTTATTGATAAATTACATCTAACTTCTTATATTCAAAATTACAGATAAATTATTTTAAAAAATTTTAGATAATTTTTTACAAAATTATAGATAAATTATTCAACCAATGCAAAATATAAATTTCATGGGTGCATTTTTTACAGAGAACACTGTAATTAACCTTGATCTAGTATTTTGTCAAAATTATTCATCAGCAGAGCTGGCTGAGCTGAAATAACTAACAATTTAATTTATTTCTTGTAAAATTGATTATTTTTTAACTTTATTGCTTTTTTGTGTCCTGTTTTGTTATTACTATGTACACGTTCCCGAACGATCGGTGTTCCCGAAATCGTCGACGATTTGGCACACACATACACATACGCACATACAGAAACCTTTGAAACGTGAAGATATATAAAAATATTCATTTAGATTTTTTTGCGACCACTATAACTTACCCTAGGGGAAGATAATGAAGAAATCAGTTGCGAGGAGCTAAACGTCAGATATTATACGATATAAATAGAAGAGATAGTATAGAATATAGCTGACCCGGAAATAGAAGAGATAGTATAGAATATTTCCGGGACTTGGAATGGATTATGCCATGTTTTCTATAGAAAGTGTATAAAACTTTCAGTTTGGTTGTATTAATAAAATATAGACAAACTAATGGGGTTTATTGTTTCTATGAAAAATATTGGAAAAAAACAAGTGCATGTCAGATTGAATTTTACGGTTTATTAAAATTGCATGAAAAGCTTACAAAAGTGTACAGATAATTAAATAATTGCTTACAAAAAACCATACATAATCGAGACTCTAATGTGCGTTTGTGGAATCAATAAAATGTCTTACATTTCAATCAAGATATAGAAGCGAATATGGAATCGGACAGTAAACCATCAGAAATCCCAAAACTACGAAAGACCGTTATTGGATCCAGCAAATACAGCAAGATACCTCGCGAGGAAGGTCGGACCAATATGTTTACATCGGAAAAGGTCTCGCTGCGTTCAACTTCATCAGTTTCTGACTCAAGACAGGTAGTAATATCATCTAGTAATAGTGCATCTACAAGCCTCACTCAACCACATTCTGATGTCAAGAAACCTCCTAATTCATGGCAAGTAGTCAATTTCAAAAAAAGAAAAACTTCATTTGAACCATTAGGAATAGATGTCAAAATTCAAAACAGATTTTCGGCCCTTTCAACAATAGAAACAGCTAATGATGACAACTCAGTTAAACCGGCTCCAGTCAGTAAGCCCCCTCCAATATTTATTTACGGAGTTGACGATATTAATGATATGTCTAATCAATTAAATGAAATAATTCCGCACGATCAATATTTCCTGAGAAGTTTAGCTAACAATACATTTAAAATTCTATGCAATTCTGTCGACCATTTTCGAACTTTATCCAGACATCTAAAAGAAACTAATGCCGTATATCATACATATCAATTAAAAGAAGAGAAGGCTTATAGGGTTGTTCTTAGAAATGTACACTTTTCAACAAGCACAGATGCAATTAATTAGAACTATTAAAACAGGGTCATGTCGTACGTAATATCCTAAATATTAGACATAGAATAACAAAAGAACCTCTTAATATGTTTTTTGTTGATCTGGAACCAAATAGAAATAACAAAAATATTTATAACATTTATAAATTATTCAACTGCATAATACGCGTCGAACCACCGAGAAAGTCCAACAACATTATACAATGCTCTCGCTGTCAACTCTTTAATCACACCAAAAAATACTGCAATAGACCATTTGCTTGCCTAAAATGCGGTGACAATCATAATACTAAAGCTTGTACCAAAGATCCGAATGCTCCGGCATGTTGTTATTTTTGCGACGGTGCTCATCCAGCTAATTATCGCGGTTGCTCATACTTCCAAAAAATTAAAGAACAAAGAAACAAACTCCAGTAAATCAATCAGTCATAAATCCTAATCCAAATAACCAAAATTTTAAAAATTCTAATAATTCTAATTCTAATAATAAAATAAACAACATTTCTCCGGCCTTAAATCCAACAATTCAAATTCATCCTATGCAGACATTGCAAAAAACAATTACTCTGCTTCTATTCATTCACCTTCAAATCCCGATTCTGATTCTCTAGCAACACTTATTTTAGAATTTAAAAATATCTTCAATCAGCTTTTGCAACAGAACACCATAATAATAAATATGTTATCCACGTTAGTCAACAACAAAAGCAATGGCAAAAATAATTAAAATTGCTGAATGGAATGCCAACGGTTTAATACCTCACAAAAATGAAGTAGAATGTTTTTTAAAGTTAAACTTAATAGATATCTTATTAATCTCAGAAACTCACTTCACTGAAAAAAACTACTTTAAAATTTATAACTACACTACTTATAATTCAAATCACCCAAGTGGCAGGGCTCGCGGCGGTTCGGCTATATTAATCAAAAATAATATAAAGCATTTTGTTCTACCAAATATTTCTGATGATTTTCTACAAGCAACTCAAATTTCTGTTGAAACAAATTTATATAATTTTTGTGTTTCTGCTGTTTATTGTCCACCAAGATTCAAAATTTCTTGTGCTCAGTTTTCTTCATTTTTCTCTCAATTAGGTAATAAATTTATCATTGGTGGTGACTTTAATTGTAAACATATTGCCTGGGGTTCTAGACTGACTACAGCCAAAGGAAAGATTCTTCATGCAGCCATAGGGCAAAATAACCTCTCCTTTATTTCAACTTGCAGTCCAACTTATTGGCCTTCCGACCCTACTAAAGTTCCAGACCTTTTAGATTTTTTTATCGTGAAAGGTATTGATCTTTCAAATCTCAATATTGAATCTAGTTACGATCTCTCTTCAGATCATTCTCCAATACTTGTGACGTTTAGCACATTTCCTACTCCAGTTATCAACAATCATATTCTACACAACAATCTTTCTAACTGGATTCAATACAAATCCATACTTGATTCAAAATTATTTCCAAAATCTAGGCCTACAAGCGTTATTGATATAGAAAATAATATAGATTATTTTTCTGAGATTGTACGTGAAACAACAAAGCAGATCACCCCGAACATTATTCCAAGAAATGATAATCTAATAATTCCGCAAGAGATTAAGAAGCTAATTGCACAGAAACGAAGAGCAAGACGTACCTGGCAACATTCTCATCTACCAACGGATAAGACATCGCTCAATCATCTCAATAACACGCTGAGGAAAAAAATGAAAGAATGGAAGAATTGTACATTCAGGTCGTATATATTGCAGCTAAATAGGTACGATAATTCCATATGGAAACCAATCAGAAACAAAAGTAAACCCCTACAACAAAACCCTCCTCTGAAAATAACCAACCAAAACGGATTCATTTGGGCAAAAAGCAACGAAGAAAAAGCGGAGGCATTTGCTGATCATCTAAGTAGCATTTTTAGCGCTCGAAATATTTCCCAGAATAATTTAATTAACAATTTCGTAAATCAACCCATACATTCTACACCGTTAGGACATTTTTCACCAAATGATGTCTTATGTGAAATAAAAAGGATAAAAAATAGATCTTCGCCGGGTATGGATAAATTACTCCAAAGATGTTAAAAGAATTGCCTACAAAAGGTATTTTATATATAACAAATATTTTCAACGCCATACTTCAATACAATTATTGGCCCACAGCGTGGAAGACTGCAGAAATTATTATGATCGCTAAACCAAACAAAAACCATCACACTGCTAGTTCATACCGTCCTATCAGTCTTTTATCGATATTATCGAAAATTTTAGAGAGACTTTTGTTGCAGAGATTGTCAGAAGATCATCCGAATGATAGTTGGATTCCTCACCATCAGTTTGGCTTCAGAAAAAATCACTCTACAATTCAACAATGCAACAGAACGGTGTCTCGTATTCTTGAAGCCATGAATAGAAAGGAACACAGCGTAGCCGTATTCTTAGATGTTAGTCAGGCTTTTGATAAGGTTTGGCACTCAGGACTCCTATATAAAATCAAAACAACTTTTCCAAACTACTTCAATATCTTAAGCTCATATTTGCTTAATAGAAAATTTAGAATCAAAATTAAAGATGTGACTTCGAGCATCAGAAATATAGAATGCGGGGTACCACAGGGCAGTGTGCTAAGCCCTGTACTTTATCTTCTTTTCACAAACGATATGCCCACAGATGATCTTCTAACCATATGCACTTACGCCGATGACATAGCAATTATTTCATGCAATTCCGATATTAGAACAGCAACTTGTCAGTTACAAAATTATTTATCTAGTCTCGAAAAATGGTTTTTAGATTGGAATATCAAAATCAATATCGAAAAATCTCAGCACATAATTGTTTCTCTAAAACATCACAACAGTCCACCTATCATCATGAATAATTCAATAATTCCACTATGCAATTCTGTTAAATATTTAGGCATGCACATTGATTCGAAATTGACATGGAGAACGCACATTGAATATAAAAAGAAACAAATCCAACTGAAAATAAAAGATTTTTACTGGCTTTTTGGGAGGAAATCTGAAATCTCTCTCGATAACAAGGTACTTTTGTATAAAACTATGATAGTGCCCATTTGGACTTATGGAATCGAACTATGGGGTTGCTCATGCAAATCTAACATAAACATCATTCAAAGGTGCCAGAATAAAATTCTGCGTATCCTTACTAATGCGCCTTGGTATATTTCGAATTTTTGCCTACATAAGGATTTGAAAATCTCAACAGTCAACGAAATGATCAAGATTAGAAGTCATCTTTCAACAATAAATTAATCCAGCATACAAATCCTACAATTCAAGCGATTCAGAGACCGATAAGAAGATTGAGCAAGAAATGGCCTTCCGATCTACCAAACTCCTAGCCCAATGTCTGCACGCGTCCTGACGTAGTACGCGGCATACATCATCACGTCATCGTTCATTTATGTTATTATTTTGTATTACTGTTTTATTTAATTTTTATTTTAACTTTTTTCATTTTATATTCAATGTATTGCATTTTTGTTTTTTTATTTTTTTTTTTGCTCATATCAATTTTGTAAATAAGACATTAAAGTCTTGATTAACAAAAATAAATTGTAACAAAAAAAAAAAAAAAAAAAAAATTGTTTCTATAATACCTCATTGTATATAGCATTCAAACAACACATCCTTACACAAAAAGTATTATTTTTTTTTGATTCTCTAAAAATTGTTTATAAAATACCTTACTTAGCAAAACAACGTTTGCCGGGTCAGCTAGTATATAAATAATTACATTCCCATTTTTAAGAAATAAATTTCCCCATCGTCCATCTAGCATCGCTTGCTATTATTAAGAATTAATTTATTTGCCACTTCGTATTAATTTTTCGTGGTGATTAAAAAATTTATATTATTCACGTAATAATTTCCAAATAGTAGTGATTAAAAAATGCATATTAATTCATAATAATAATAAATGCATATTTGTATCATAACAGAAACACCGAATGACAGTTGACAATCGAATGTAAATGTCATGGATGAAATCATTGATAGTATCATAGATTGAATAAACTATATGGATAGTTTACAAATGATTAATTCTGAATTAGAATGAAAACGGGATAATAAGTATTCATATGTTTCTCCTGGCTCTAAACTACCTCCCTGCAAATTTTCATCTAAATCGGTTCAGCCGTTCGTGGGTATAAGTGTTACCACATAAAGCGATCCTCTTTTATATATATAGATATATATATATATAGTATATATATATTATTATTATATATATATATATATATATTATATAGATCTGTCTATATGTATAGTTATATATATATTATATATATATATATATATATATATATATATATATATATATTGCTCGACTTGAATAGAATTTACTCTAATAAAGTTTTCACAATAATACTCTTACTGTTACAAGTTGTTAACTGAACTTTTTAGTGGAATTTGCTTTTAGGAAAGTTTATTCGAGCTTTCGATATCTAAAGCTAAATGAATTGGCCAACAAGAATTTAGATTTACCGAATAGTTTTCAAACTTTTAAAATAACTTAAATGGAAGATTTTTTTTGAGCAATTTTTATCGGAACTTTTCACATATAATCTACAATTGCCATTTTGGATTAATATTATTTTATATAAAACTATGTCATTCAATCTAAATCTGAAAAGAGACAACAAAGGAAAACAAAGGCATCTCAGGATTAAATTCTTCTTTATATTTTTAAAATCAAAGTGTATACAAAATGCTTTAAATTTATTGAAATGAATTAAAGGAATTGTTTCTCAATTCGAAAATTGCTTTTTGCATGCTCAAATTCTAATTCTAATCTTATATTAAAGCATTCGTGTAGACTTACATTTATTACTCATTGAATTGTTTTGTATCAGTGGTGCACAACATAGTATCACGAAATAGACAAAAAATAATAACTAATTTGTGATGGCAGGAACTTTTTTTATAAAATGTTGAATTTTTTTAAAGCAATCCCTCTGCGTACTGTTTTAGAGACGAAATATTGAAGCACGTAAGTTAACGGATAAACATTGGTACAATAACCCATGGAAATGTAATAAAATTTGTAGTTTGTACTTATTAAAAAATCTGATAATTTAATGTTCATATGTTAATGGTTCATTTTTTGTAGGACAATGTAATTTTTTTTTATTTCTTTATTGCATCTCCGAAACGGCTGGACTGCCGTTTCAAAAATATTATCAGTTTGTTGTTTTGACCATTCAAGTAAGATGTTTTTTGTATCATTCAAATCGAGCGTTTTCTCAAAATTGAATCTCCATTTTTATCATATCTTCGATACGGCTGGACCTACCTTGGCCAATAACTTCTTTTTTTATTTACCACAGGGTAAGTATAGTAAATGCAAAAAAAATAAAAATTTTTTGTGTATCTTTGCCTTTCAATGTCTTCTGAACATTTGGAATACATTATAAGTGTGTGTGTATGAATGGATGGATACAAATACTTATTTTCTTTGATGATAAAGAGCAAAAAGTGCTCAAAATAGTAATTCAGTTTTTGAGATTACGGTGAAATATTCCATTTGCATTAACGAAATTTTCTGATTTCTGGACATTTTGGCATACCTCAAAAAAGTAGATGTGCATGTGTGTGGATACAATTTTTTGTCGACGTTTTTTCGGAGTACCGCTCAATGATTTGAGTATTCAAAAAGCAATCGATTCTTATTGATAGGGAGATGCGCTGATTAGTTCTTAGGAAAAGTCGGTTCAGCCGTTTTCGAGATTCGAAGCGAAGAGTGCAGAAAATGGAAATTAAGTTTTTGAGAGAAAGGGCATCCGATTTGAGTATTCAAATAACATTCGATTTGTAATGATAAGAAGAAGAAGAGAATAGTTTTTGACAAAACAGGCCCAGCCGTTTCAGAGATAAGAAGCTAGAAGTGTAAAAAAGTTTTTGGGGGAACATAGCATTCGATTCGAATGCTTCAAAAAACATTTTGCTTGTGAAAAGACGATTTGAGGAAAAATTTTTAGCACGATGCCATGCATCTCTAGTTTACCTTTCTATGGGTTTCATGCCAATGTTTGCAGCGCAATTGCTTTGAGAAAATAATTCAATATTTAAAAAAAAATCAAAATATTTCAATTTTTTTCAATATTTCAAAATTTTCAAAAATTTATATTTTTCAAAGTTTTTTTAAAAAAATAATTTTTTTAAAGAAAATAATTTCCGGTAAGGGAAATTCCAGCAATTCACCTTGAAGCACGTTTCTATGCACCACTAATTTTAAAACTTTTTTTCAAATTCTTGGTCAAAATTGTCTACGCGTTTTAGTTACTGCAGAAAATAAAAATGAATCTTGAATTTCGATAAAAAAGATATGAAACTTTCGATAAAACTTTTTTTCGATAATTTTGCTGAAGTTCTTGATCAAAATTAGTCTCGAGTTTTAGTTTTCACATAAATTAATTATTTATCCGATATAGTTAGATTAACAAAATAAGCAAAAATCGACGAATCGAAGAACGAAATACCTTGTGTCTAACTTATTTGGAGACCACTGAAAATTATAGGAGTCTCTCGATGCGTCATGATCAGCAATGAACTTGATTACTTATACGCGTGAGCGAATTTAATATTAATTATTTGCTCGTTCGTTTGTTTGAAATGGATTCACGCGTCTATATTTATTTCTTATCAGTTGCTGACAAATTAAGACCTATCATTCACACAAAGCCGTGATTATTATTGTGTGAATAATTCAAGCTCCTAGGGGAGTTCGTGACGCAGAGCGGTTTTTTCTCTGCCTCGCAACAACATCAAGGTATCGGGTTATACATTGGTTATCTAAATAAGCAGTGCTGATATATATTTTTATTTGAAAATATAAAACATAAATATTTTCTCTAAGTGAAAATAGCCCTTCCGGCTATTACTGCGATGAGTTAAAATAACCATCAGGTTAGAAAAGGATAATCATAAGATAACTGTTGGGTTAAATACGAATATAT